>NC_090821.1:59379074-59679074 GCF_000390325.3 Nicotiana tomentosiformis | reverse complement strand
GACCCCTACTAGCATAGAAGTTCTTTACAATCTAAAGTCTCCATAAGTTAACTCCACAATAAAATCTACTATTAAGGTAGTTACATATGCATCTATTTGACCCCCAAATGAGCAAGCTTGTAGAAAAAGGTAAGAGCTTCAGACTCCTGAAAGCTATACAGAATTCACATAGAAAAGAAGGAAGAAACTATCTGGGCAGAAAACCATGGCACGAAATGGCAATCTCAAAGGCTTGCATTCTTTCTCCTCGAGCAAAACCATTGCAATCATAAGATGAAATCTCATTGATGTTGAGATCAACACAAGTCTGCACAAGTTTCTCACCAACACGTTCCGCTGCTTCCTGTGATTGAGAGGGGCAAAGTCAAGGGATGATGCTATGACTTGAAAATCCCATAATGTGTTGGAACAAGAAAACTGAGATCCCATCTTCAATTATAATTTATGGTCTCAATATGCTAAAGATACTCACTACAGTGCTGCATGGTGGATCACCCCGGATTGATTTTTGCAAAGTGCTCCCATAAAACAAAGACTTCTTATTTTGGTCATCTACCAATGTAGCATACAACTGTTTTTCTGAGCAGAAGACTGAAAGTCTTGGTTTTTCAGGAGTTCCATTAAACTGCCAAGACCGAAGAGAAGTTTAATGAGATTACAGTGAATCAACAAACTTATACATATATGCTACATATATTTGTGTTTGTGTGAGAGAGAGAGTTCATGATATGATTTTAGAGAACAGTTAAGATTAAGCATTGCATTTGGCAAGCCAAGTGGTAGAACAAATAAAGAAAAAAGGCAAACAAACTTCATCAACATGGGACAAGCCAAAAGACAATTGCAGAGAGCTTGAAACAAGCCCGAAGATGAGAAGCAAGTTTAAGCCACAACTTTACAAACGAAAGGGATAGAAGGATGACAAGGGCAAATGTTAAAATGCTCTACCTATTCCTACTAGACATAGAGATACGCAATGTTTTAAGTGTCATGGTGTGGGTAATATGACATATGAGTAGCCTAATAGAAGAGCCATGTTGCCAAAGTCAGAGGCGGATGTACTGTATATGTTATAGGTTCATTAAAATCCAGTGGCTTTGGCTTAAATCATGTATATGTGGTTAAAAATTCACTAAAGAAGTACAAAAGACAGATTTCGAACTCATTAAATCAAATGGGTTGTGGTAGAATCCCGAACTCGAATCCATAAAGTTCAAATCTTGGATTCGTATTTGGCCAAGACCCAATGATCCTTATGTAAGGGGGTTAGGTATGAAATGCCAATCCGGTAGATTAAAAGTCAAAGTCATTGTTGGCTATTCCTATACAAATATGCCAAGAAACCAATAGACTCTTTGCATTTACCTTATTCAGTTATGTACACTTATTCTCTTCCTAAGCAAAGGTTATTAGTTTGTGCTCAACAATGTATGATCTTAAAGCCTAGTTACAGTTGATCTCTTGCAGATTAAAGCACTAAATGCATCATTCGCAAATCTATTCTCCTAAATTAGTTTCTTGTTTCTGTCCGAACAACGAAGAATTGTAATTAAACCCATCAACTCCGAATCTTGTTCACTAACATTTATCTTAGTGTCAGAGGAGAATCCAAGTTTTGAACTTGATAGCTTCGACCTTTAAAGTTCTTAGCAACGAACTCATTCTACTTTTAAAATTATGGGAGTTCAGATCTAATATTTGTTGAAAATTTGGTGGGTATTCACATAAAAATCTATACGCTGCGTTGAAATACTAGATTCGGTTGAACCTGGTGCTGAAGCACTTAATCACCTGCTTAGTGTAGCCAATTGTAGCGCATATATGGGGCTACATCAGATGGCTTAGTATGCCTCACAATTCACATTATTTTGCCGGGAAAAATAATCAAGAGCATAATTTAACACATACCTTTTTTCTAATTCGCCTATTTCGAAGTTTAGCGCTCTCAGTCCGAGAATTAGCTTTAGCCGTGGCTTGAATAACCAATGGCTTAACGTCTAAGCCTACAAAGGATAATGTAGAAAGCTAAGTACACAGCAGAGTAAAATATATTTTCAAATATAAGTGTTGGACTTACTTTTATTTTGGATAGGAAGGGTACATAAGTGATTAATACAAATTCCAAAGAGCCCACAAGTCTTTATTTGTAGCGAACACACATTACCCAGAGCCATAGTTGTCATTCTTACCGCTAGTTTCCCAAATATTTTCACTTGCTAACAGAAATTACAGCAGACCCACTTCTCCACAAAATATGAGAATGGAGAAGCAGTCAATTTATGGACTCAACGAGGAGGAGGAGTATATTGGGTTTAGGCCCAAAATAAGTAGCTTGAAGTCCACGAAGATCCTTACTTCTCTGTAATAGAAGTTGAGAGAAAAGAAGAGATAAATTAATGGAAAGGGCGAGCAGTAATATAATTGCTATTATAGATTGCAACTAGAGTTCCCTGTCTCATGTATTAAGAAAGGAGAAAGTTAACTTTAGAGGTTAGATTCCAATTAACAACCTCCAGAAACAAATACTACCCAATTCGTCTCATTTTATGTAACACTAATTGCTAATACGTTCAAAGGAAAAAAAATATTTTTAATATTTAAAATAATTTAAATTAAAACTTCTCATTTTATTCTTAAAAAAAAGATACTTTTATCATACCAACCCCAAGTTCAAAAAAATAATATTTGTTTCTTCATCTGGATTGAAATGGATGAAAGTAATACACCTCATAAATTGTTAAATTGAAATGGAGGAAGTAATTAACTTTGTACTCTAATTATATTAATTTGAACTTTGAAAATAAGAAAACTTTTTTATTCGAAAATAAGGATTAGGTAAATAGGAAACTATTGGATGAAAATAAGGATTAGGTAAATAGGACACTGAACTGTTAAAGATGCCACGCACAATCGTAATCGGAATTCTCCTATTGATTTAGAAAGAAGAGAAGTTGTGGGTTTAAAAAAGAAGAAAGAGAAGATAAAGTACAAAGATGTTCACGTTTGAACACAATAAGCTAAACCCAAATTGATATTTGGTTTGTGAAATTTCAACCTTGCCCTTAAAGGAGATCAAGCCACGTGGTTCACAATCAGGCCATTCAAATGGCAATGCAAAGCAACAAATATATCAAAGGGAACTTTCTAGACTATGCCAGCTGTTTATTTTGTTTTCTTACATTGTACAAATAGTAAGACAAAATCTGTTATAGATACATATATTGTATAGTGCCACGTATAGACATAGTACCTAGGACAATTTATACATAACAGGGACTCTGTAAAGATGAATATAATTAAAATTATCAATTAGCAATTAAAATTGCTTTCAAAATATCTGTTCCCTCGTTTTATCGTATCAGAGCAGGTTGTTTAACCTGCTAAAGTTTTTGAACATTACTAGATATAGTTCTCCCTACATATATACATTTTGGTGATTAATGAAAAATTGTTTAGTTATACCAAAGAAATATCTATCAGTTAATTTGTAAACTAGCTCAGGGGAGTTTGGTCAACTTAAAAAATGATCAAAAATCACACAGCTTAGAAACAACAAGTTAAGGTTATTTTAAATTTTCATCCACACGGAAATGGGGCAACTACATGTTTCTTTATATCTGAATTCACTACTTTTTCCTAGCAAACTTTGTCAGTATTAATTTCCTCCATTCAACAAATATTAAAAAGAGTAAATTCTTAACAAACAATTAATGGATAGAATCTCACATAACCAGTTATGATTTATAATGCTTAAATATGAAAAGGTAGAATATATAGATTTAACACATTTGAGGGTTAGTTATAGGAGAATTTTGTCTAACGATTTCTCATAAATAATAAGAGTCAGTTATCTTTTTTCTTTAGTAAAAAAGCACGGATAGAATACATATAGAATATACAATTGAACAATATTTGCAACAAATAGAACACTTTGTCCATCAAAAAATAATAACAAAAGCATAATCAAAACAAGTCCCAACATTATGCATCCCCCATCAAAAGAGATGCATCCCCCGCACCTCGTCAAACAATTGATACGTCAAAACCTACGTTATTAGAGCCTAGTACGACTACAGCTTTAGCAATAAGATAATGTTTCATATCGAAATCAGATAGAAGAACAAGTCAGTCAACCATATGTTATTATTAACTCTCATCGTGAACTAACCCAAATTATCATTACGAAATCCTAAATAAGGAAACTCATTAGTAACAACCAGCCCAAACTAAGTAGTAAACTCAGGAGTCAAAGAAAGGGAAAGAGGAGAGAAACGCAATGGAAGGGCCGTTTGGATTCGCTTAAAAAAATTGACTTTTAAGTTAAGTGCTGGAACTTGTTTTATAACTAAACAGTTACGTGTTTGGATAAAAATGCTGAAACTTAAAACAAGCTGATGAAGTGTTTGGTAAACAAATGCTGGTAAGCACTTTTTCTTGTTAAAATGACTGAAATATCCTTAAAGTTGTTAACATTATAAAGAAGATGATGACTATAATATTATATTTTTCGTTCATAACTTCAAATTCAGGGGTAACACGTAAATTCATTGAATGATTTGATTTTAGAATATAGTTACACCAATTTAAAAAAAAGGAAGAATTCAACGACCAAAAAAATTAAATGTTATGGAACCAAAAAAAAATGCCAAAAGAACAATATTTTAAAAATATTGAAATGTATCAAACATTATTTAAAAAATTATTGTTTGCTTCACGTTAAGAACTTCAAGAAATTGACAAATATTGGAAGATGGAGAAAAAAAATAGTATGTTGTACGGTTTTTACTTGGGGGTAATTTCGGGATTAAGAAAAATTATAAGGGATAAGAATGTAATATCCTTGGTCAAAGCAATATGGCTTTTAAGCCAATTTAGAAAAAGTTGGGTTTTCCAACTTAATGGTTTTGGCTTTTTTTAAGCAGATTTTAACTTTTTTAAGCCCATTTTTTGATTGCCAAACACTTTCACAAGTTAAAAACTGTTTAAAAATTGACCAACTTTTAAGCCCATCCAAACATGCTCAAAATCAGGTTCAGTCATTTTCTTAAAGCTGGGCTCCAAATGAAGTCCAAACGGTAAAAGGGCGGGGTTAATTCAGGAGTAAATGACGTTGTATGGCCGTCCAAATATTTTAATAGTCCATATTTTTATTTTTGACCTGAAATGGCCTTTAGGCCCAATTCTTTTGCAAATTGTAACCATAATTCCCAATGCACTTCTCTTCCCAATTCATTCTTATTTCCTACTCCTCCGGTTGTTTGTTATTCTCCTCCCATTTCCATCATCGATATAATCACCACCAATCCAGCTTATCTACATCGCCTTCCTTACACCACAGCTCCAGCTTATCACCATCATTGATCTCCCTACCACCGATTCACCATATTTCCATAAGTAAATCTTCATCTCCCTCTCAAAACACACTCAAATCTCAACCTCAAAATCAAATCGACCAACAACCACACTTGCGAATATGAAATTTATAGAAATAATTTTTCTTTGCCTAAAACATCTCCACCACTACCTCTAACTGATGATAATTTTATTATCTTCCATGTTACTTCCTTCCTCTTCAATAAAAGTCATGCAATTCTAAATCTGTAAGGAATTATAGCAAATACTTGGCTAGTGATATATATCGGCCATGACTGCGATCAAATAAAGACTCTGGTGACCTTACCTTACGCTTTCCTTTTCGACTCCGACTTTTTTTGCAGCGACCTTACAAATGTTATGTTGTATAATAGGTGTATATGTACTATTATACAATTTATATACATTATTTATACAATATAAATATTGCTGGTGGGTTGTTGATGTTTTGCGAGCCGTTTTGGAGGTTGGACTTCATAATTCTTTCGGATGAATTTATATGCATTTCCTAGGAAGAAGTAAAAGGTGAAGTGTATTTGTGGAGGTGGTTCTTCTTCTTCTTCTTCTTCTTCTTCTTCTTCTTCTTCTTCTTTTTCTTCTTCTGGTTTTTTAATATGAGATATATAATTAGTATATCTCATGTACAATAAATGTATATTTAGTGTATCTTTTATGTAATATCTATGTATCTATATACACTTTGAGTTTTTATACAGTATACACTGATTATACAATATATATACACTGATTATACAATTTCAGCTACGAGAATTTCTTTGGTGAGCAAAAAACAAAAAGAGATGGAATTGTATATACACTATTACATTGTATAAATTTTGTATATAAAGTGTATCCTATATTTTTCAGTGTACCCCTAAATCCTAATGTATCTTTAGTGTATCCTAAGCGTTTTAGTATGTCCAAAGTATATATATATTTTATTCTACGATGTATAAAAAGTGTATATATTATTCTACAATGCATAAGAAGTGTATATATATTATTTTACGATGTATAAAAAGTGTATATATACTTTATACTAGTGTATATTGTGTGTACAATATATACATCACCTTCTTCTTTTTTTCTTAAATCATGAGTATTTTTGCTTATATGATATCATATTTTTTTAGATTAGATCAATAAAAATTTTAGGTTCTTAATAAAATATAAAAAAGATTATAATTTATATGTAACAGGAAGAAGTTTGGTGGTTGCAGAGGTGAAAGTGCTCAAAATTTATCCCAAAAAAAATCCTAAATATAAAAAGGAGGTGAAAGTGTTTGAAATTTTAAAAAAATAATAATTTTTCCGTGTGTCATAACAAACAAACAAACAAAAAATCTTAAAACCTAAAAGGAACTTTTTTATGGACGTAAAAGAAATTGAATCAAAAACTAAGACTCCCAAATGCAAAAGAGAGTTCAAATTACAAAAAAATTAGGCGGTCACTAATTTTTTTTGTTTCGTTGCTAGCCCTTCCAATTGGTTATGGGCTATTAATTGTATGGTTTATTTTGTAGCTATCGATTGTCATTAGTTTTTACCGGATGATTATAAGTGATAATAGCTCTTAATTAAGCATATGTCCATTTGCATGAGCTTCATCAAATCCAACATCATATACACGATCAAAGGTAGGAGTGAATTGATTACACAAAAAAATATCAAACAATCTGAGAAAAATGATATAAATAACAATTGTTAACATACTGATTAATTACAAAAATTGAGGAACGAAATTATTACAAGCCTTTTACATCAATATTATATATTAACAATACAACTGAATTAATAAATAATCTGATACCACAAGGGTTGTAAATGACCAATTCTAAATTCTGAACTCCAGGTTTGTCTTTTACAAATGAACTTCAAATTGATTCCATTAATTCGCAGAATTCACTAGCCAAACAAATCAAACGGTAATTAAATCTAGGAAGTGCTACCTCTGACACAATTGATTTCAAACACATCTAACGCTTAATTTGAGCATGTTCAAAATACAACAATTCACTATTTACAGCTATTAAGTCAATTAATCGAATGATTCCAATTGAAAACATTAAGTTCGAACAATCAAATATGATCAAATATTGACAGAGAAAGCAAGGCAAACAGATCTGGCAGCCAACATCAAGAATCCATAATATTCAACATGTTTGTAGAATTAACAACTCAAATATTGATCCATGTTCAAATAGAAGTTATCAGGAATAGGCAAACGTACCTAGAAGTAGAAAAATAACAATTAACGACTAAATAAGGTCTAAAACAGAAGAAATTGGGAAGTTCAGCTATAGATTAACAACAAACAACAATAGGACCAACAAACAACTTCAATTTCCAATTCAATTATCGACTTGAAAACCCAGAAAATTCGTAGATCAACAAAACTTAGAATCACTTTTGAAGTCTCTCTTTTTCTTTTATTTTTTTTTTGATTTTATGGAGTTTTGTTTTGAATTTCATACCTGAGATCAAAAAAAAATTGAATTCAAGGAACTATTTTAGTAAGAGGTGCGTGAGTGAGGATGAGCGTGTGTTGTTATGGTGTGTCAGTGTGTGCAAGAATATTTTCTGGTATTTTTCTCTTTTGGCTCTCTTTCTTTCCTCAACTTTTCTCTCACTTTTGTTCTCTTTTTCCTTTTTTACTCTCTCATGCGTCTCATGCGTTGTGTGTATAAGTATTCCTAAAAATGTCCTCTAAGAATTGGGGTGTGTGGGGCCTCTCAAAAATGTAAATAAAAAGGAAGATACATCCATTACTAGCTAGGGGTGGCTAGTGGGCCGGTTAGGACCGGGACCGGCCCAGGACTGCAAGCCCACATGGGCGGTGGGCCTAAACGATCATAACTGGATAGGACCGGGACAGTGGGGGTGGTGGGCCGGTCTCATAGGGGAGGCCCGCGAGACCGGGACCGTTTAGGACCGGGACCGGCTCAGAAGTGGGCCGGTTCAAGCGGTCCTAAACGGGCAATTTTTTTTAATTTTTTTTGACCGTTTGGCCATTTAAAAACTAGTCGTTTGGTCTGCCAAAATAGCCGTTGGCTATTTGCAAAATAGCCATTTAACCTCCCAAATTTTGTTTTAACCCCAAACTTTTTATAATTACACTTTTTCCCTATTTTCAACTATAAATACCCCCTCATTCTTTCATTTTTCTCACAAAATCATCAATCTCTCTCAATCGCTCTCTAATATTCTTCTATAATTGCTTACTTAATTGTTACAATTTGTGCAAAATAGTAAAGTTGGTGAATTGAAGTCTTCAAGTCTTCAACGATAATTATTTTTCAACAAGTTGTTCGTTAATTCGGTAAACTCGTTCCAACTCTTAAGTTTTAATATTATAGTTTTGTTTGTTTTATTTACTTTGCTTGATTAATTAAGATGGCTATTCCCTAAAAATAATATTTAGTAAAAATAAGAAAAAATTCAAGAGTGGTGAATCGAGTGGCCAATCTGTTCCTCCTCCACTTCCTCCGGCTCCCCGGCCGAAACCTATTACCCGTCCTATACCTGCTATTCTTGATAGCGATAATAGTTTATTATAATTTACCGAGAGTCAATTTTGCCATAATATTGCACCCAGTGAACAATTAAACCATGAATATATGAATGCTCTTTATGGTAATCCAACTATTGATGAAAATGATGATGAAGAAATAGATTTTGATGAAGCGCAACCGGATGACGATTCACCCACTAGTCCTGCTCCTGAAGTTAACCCAACTAATAATAATCCAAATGATCTCCCGTCTGACCCTCCCGTTACTCCCCCTACTTTTTCTAGACAACCTTCTAAACGGGCAGAAACATCTCTTGTTTGGCCATTTTTTACTCAACTAAGAGAAAAAAATAGGGGCAAGTGTAAAACTTGTGGCAAAGAGTTAGTTTTTAAATATGTTGGAAGTCGGGAGGATGGGAAGTTTGACTAGACACATATTGCTACACCCTCAAGATAAAGCTAGATATTTTCGTATGAAATCTTTGGTCGAAGGGACAAGTGCACCTAGTCAGACTGACCTTAGTACCGGATCAAATCAATTTCAACCGGGAATTAACACTGTTACCGATGGTATTTTATATTATGATCCAAAAAAAGATCGGGAAGAATTGACAAAAATGGTTACTGTTATGTGCTTACCCTATAGTTTTCCTTCTAACCCTCACTTTGTGTATTATATTAGAAAAGTTTATAATCCTACTTATAAAAGTTTTCCTCGCACAACCGTAAAGAGTGATATTTATAAATATAAATATGAATATGAACAATATTTGCGCTATTTATTTACTCGTATAAATTGTCGTGTTGCTATTACAACTGATATTGGTAAAAATAGTAATGACTGTGATTACCTTACTGTTACCGGTCATTGGATTGATGAGGAATGGATAATGCAAAGGCGCATTATTGTTTATAGAATAATTAATTCACGTCACACATGGCAGTTTATTTATAGCACGATTACGGATATTTATAGATATTTTTGCATTAGTGATAACATAATGTCAGTTTCAATAGATAATGCTACTAGTAACACAAATGTTGTAGCCTTGCTTACCACTACACTAAATCCTGCATTTAGTAACATTTTTTATGTTAGATGTATTTGTCATATTTACCATTTAATTGTGGGTGATGGTATGCGAATTTTAAATGTTGAAATTGAAAAGGTTAAAATGGCTCTTAATTGACTTTTTTATTCAAACCGTAGAAATAGACTTAGAGAATATTTTAAAAGATGCGATGAATTTGACCTAAGAGAAAGAAAGGTTCCTAAACCTTGTCCAACTAGATGGAATTACATGTATGAAAGTTTAGTTGTTGCATATGAATATAGAAACTTTATAAACTCAACGTTTAATGCTCATGTAAGTGATGATGATGAGCACCTTACAAATGCGGATTGGGCTAATGTTAAAATGCTTGTAGATTTTTTAGAAAACTTTCATATTGCTACAAATAAATTTTCTGGGCAATATTATCCTACTATTTCTAACTGTTTAGTTTATATTGCAGAACTTGCAAATTTGTTTGATCATTTTTCAGAGGGTGGGGAAATTTATCAACTTGCTATTGATTCCATAAGAAA
Source organism: Nicotiana tomentosiformis (assembly GCF_000390325.3). Taxonomy (NCBI): domain Eukaryota; kingdom Viridiplantae; phylum Streptophyta; class Magnoliopsida; order Solanales; family Solanaceae; genus Nicotiana; species Nicotiana tomentosiformis. Next base: position 59,668,602 of record NC_090821.1, on the reverse strand, counting down.
AAAATTTAAAAAATATTTTTTTCCTATCCCCCCTATTTATGGTGTTGCTGCATTGTTAAATCCTACTATGAAATTAGGAGGTCCTCAATTTTGGTATGAAACTGTTTATAATAGTTTAGCACTTGAAGATGAGGAGTTGTCTACACTTGCGGACGCAATAGCCTCAATTAAAATAAATGTTCAAACTATTTATAATGCTTATCAAGTTGCATTAGATCATGCTAGACCAAATGTTCCAACTCCTTCTTCTTCTAGTTCTCAATCATCTAAAAGAACTGCGGGAGTAAGAGTACTTAGTGCTTGGGCAGGGTTCAGGGGTTCTCAAGGTTCTAGTACTAGTGATTTTTCATAACTAAATGAGCTTAAAGTTTATTTGTCACAGGGAATTGAGGAAGTGAATTCTGATGGCTCCTTTAATATTTTGGAATGGTGGAAGGACAAAGAAAAATACTTTCCGATTCTTTCAAGGATGACCTGAGATATTTTAACTATTCAAGCTTCAACAATGGCATCAGAGAGCGCTTTCAGTCAAGCAAGACTTCAACTCGGTGATTATAGAGCGTCTATGAGGGAGAGCTTGGAAAAATCAGTACTTTTCAGAGATTGGATCCATTCGGAAAGAAGAAATTTTGGACTTGCTGAATCACAACCAGAGGTAGACGAAGCTTATGAAGAAATGCTAGCTGAACTTGCGGAGGATGATACTTCGCCTGGAAGCGGTGATGACCAAGCTTCATTTCCGCCACCACCAACGGAAATTCCTCCGGACCTTGAAGGATTTATGAAATTTGTAAGAGATACCATGTAAATTAATATGTAACTTGTATTTTGGTACATCTTGATTAGTTTCTTTTTCTTCTCAATGGTGGTATTAGCACCTTGTTGTGCTCATTCCATAGGGGGAAGGAAGACTAAGAAAGATATTGCCATAGTTTTGTAATGCTATAATAAAAATATAACGCATTGCTTTGAATATCTCTTTACAATATTTTTGTCTTTTTATATACCTTAAGCTATACATATAGTATAATATAGTATATACTATACTATATATATATATATATATAGATATATATCTTAAGCCATATTCGATAGTATACATCTTACGATATACTATATATACATCTTAATATAGTAAGATGTATATATAGTATATATATAAGATGTATATATAGTATAGTATATATATATATATATATATATATATATATATATATATAGAATATTAATGTATAAATCTTAAGATGTATATATAGTATAGTATAGTATATATATTATAACACATTGCTTTGAATATCTCTTTACAATATTTTTGTCTTTAAATTTGAATTAAAAAATTTAGGTGACAATTCTATAATATAATTTACTAGGAATTGACTTAGATATTTTTATTATCATTTTTTTTCTCTAACTTGTATAAAAATAATTTAAAAAATAAAAAGTTTTCGTTGGGCCCGCTTAAGCCCGGGATCGGCCCACTTAATACGAGACCGCTAGTTCGTGGTCCCGGTCCCGGACCGGTTTCAACGAGAAGCCCGCGAAGCCCGGGACCGCTTAGGACCGGCTCGCCTAGGACCGGTCCACTTAGGACCGGGCGCGGCCCACATGCCACCCCTATTACTAGCCTTATCAAAGAAAATATATATTTTTAGTGTTTTTTTCTTTCTTTTGCAATTTAGAACAAAACTTATATTCTAAAAAAGAATATAACAATTTTTGTATTCTTAATTTTTTTTAGGTAAACCTATAAAAAGGTAAAACAAGAGCTAAAAATATCAAAATTAAACTTAAAAAAATATTTACATACTAAAAGTAGTAAAAAAATTCAAGTATGATAAAAAAATTAGGTGCTCACAATATCTTAGAAAAATATATAGATATTACTTTTTCCCATATTTTTCTATAATTCTTCCGGGATGAGAAAAATCAAAAGAAAAGAAGAACTAGTCTTGAAAAGATGTCAAAAGAGAAAGAAAACCAATTGATACATCTGTAGACAAATCATATTTTAGCATACGTTACTAAGATAATATGGGTTACTTTAAGTTAACAAGATATTAGCCATGTATTTTTAATATACCACTTTGGATCATTTATCATAAATTTTACTTATCACTATGAAGATTTGAATATCTTATTATAAAATCTTATGACATTAAGCAAAATTCTACTAAGAAATCAGGGAATTAAATTGAAAAATTTTAAACACTTGAAAAGGAGATTTATTGCATTCTTAATGTATCATACAAGAAAATAATGATAATATTTTTTAGTTTAAAGGTCAATAATGAATACAAGGAAATGATAAAAAAATATTAAGTATCAATTATAGTTTTGTGACATATACATTAATTTTCTGGTATTTGAAAAGGTATCTAACGAAAAGCTAAAATTAGTAACTTTAAAAGTTGAATTAAAACAAATTGAAAACTTGAAAATATAAAGAAGCTATATATTTGTGGACTCGATTAGGAATATTTTACATCTGGGCTGGATAATAATCTATACTATATTAAAAGCACGAAGGCCCTTAGCGAAATGTCGTTCGCCTTTTTTACCCCTTTAAAATAGAGTTCATTCTAGAAAAAATAGTCATTTAATTATTCTCCTAGCTAATATTTAGGAGTTTTAAATTAAATCAGATTTATTACTTATTAATCTTTCCTTATTTGAATAAGTAAGAAGTCCTTATAATTAGGACTTTAAAATTATTAAAATTTTATCTTATATAAATTTTACGACTAAAGTATGATTAAGTAATACCAAATATTTATGCTTATGAATTTCTACACTTAAACATTTTTAGTGCAAAAGAGATTGTACAATTATACTAAATTTTAGGTAAACAATTATGATATAACACAAAATAAAATAAAGAAAAGACTAAAAAAAGAGGAAGCATTGTCCTTTATCTCAAATCAGGAAGTAACGTATAAATGCTATGAGTAGACATGTGAGATTCGTCCACTAACTATAATTTTATTCTTTGATCAATAATTTGAGTAGATATAAATATTAACACAGATTTTAAAATATAATTAGAAAAAATAATTACGATAATATTTAATAAGAGCAAGAGAGAAAGAAAAGTGATTGACAAAAGTTGTTTACCAATACTACGACAAATATAAAGTACAAAAGGTCAATTTTTAATATCATTTGACAAAAGTTTTTTTGTGGATAAAAATATTATTATAATTAAATATTTAATATATGAGCTAATATTAATAATCTGAATCCTCAAAAAATAAATTATTTCTTTTAGTTATTAAAAAGATAATTAAGTATTTGAATTAAAAGAGATCGGAATATAAAATAAAACCAATTATTGTATTAAGAATAAATTATTAAAATGCAACTTTAAGAAATAAGAATAAAATAGTAGAAGATAAAACATATTCATAAAGAGATGTCAGGTGAGACATAATTTAATATATTTGTATATCACATTATAAGATATGTATAATTATAAAATAATGCACAACTAATTTATCTAAATGCATCATTCATGCATATTCAAAAGATATTGAATACAATTACTATGTTATTGTGAGAAAACATATTTTCATCATTTAAATAAATATTACATTTTATTTTAACGTCAACGTATATATTTTTTAATTGATAGACACTATACACACGTACAACGCACGTATACTAAAACTAGTACCTAAAACATGCGAAATAGGTTATTATAGAAAATATTGGGTGGGCTAGCCACTTTTTTGGGCCAGCTTTTAAAGATTATTCACCTTTTCAAATGTATTAGTAAAATAGTCTTTATTCCGTTTAAATTAGACTACGTTGATATTAGTGCCTCTTAACTAAAATACTGAATAACTTCAACAATCGTTGTTGGATTTTAAAATTTTAACAAGTAGAACTAGTACTGGAGTTCGAAATTGCCCTATAGGTAAACTTCTAACATAATATGCTAAGGTTCAATACTTTTAAATGTGAAATCTCAGTATAATATGGTGGAGTTACTTTGATCATGTAGTGATGTCTTTATCTTTGTATTTAACCTATTGCAAACTGATTATTTCTCGCCTTTTCTATATGTTGCAGAAGCTTAGGAATAATTTTGTCATTGTTGATGACTTCGATTTGTTGTACAAACACAAAATAAATACATCTGAATTCCTGTTGGTTGGTAGATAGTTTCAGATTCAGATCCTCCAACTTCTTTCATTGGTGGAATTTTTGAAATAATGGTTCCAACAATGAATCGCTTTTGCGATTCGAACTCCCTGATATGGTATTGGACTTTTTACCTTTAATCGTTTTGAAATCTAGCTTTCTACATTTGAATACAGTAAAGTGTATTAACAGGGAAGGATATTATTAAGTTCTAATTAAGCTCCAGTATCGCATGTTAGAAGTTTCACTCTTAAAAGTTATAAACTCTAGCATATGATACTAGGGTCTCATATAGAAAATTTTCAAATTCCAGAAGTCTTGAAGTTTGGGCTTATTAATGTTCAAAGTGTTATTCCCGCCGATATTGCTGTATTTGTAAATAATAATTTCGCAAAATATAAGTTAACGTAATGAAACAGTAAATAATTCGAGCCCACTGAATTCACAGTGTTTCCTTAAGGAATTTAATCCCCTCCTAATACCCAAGGTAATGGATTATTTCCTCCCAGGATAGAACAAATTACGCACTGGTGTAGCGGTACTTCAAACCCCAGTGTTTCAGCGAACACAAAGTTCGGTAGCAAATCACACTTACAGTTGCTTTGTTTGAAGTTAAAACAATGCAGAACGAAGGAGTAGAAACTCAGAAAATCGTATGGAAATGCTCAGAGGATGGAGTGCAATGTATAGCCAAATCTGTTGAGCGATTTCAGGATTTCAGTTTGTGTGTTGAGTGTTGAGTGTCTTTCTTCAACATCTGCTGCACATATATATAGCAGCCAGTGTTGAAGAAGACCAAACGTCCACCCTCCATGGTGGAGCAAGCATTAGCTTGTTTGTGGAGCAAGCACATTCATGGTGGGAAGAGCATTAGGCGGCTGCCAAATGGTCAATACACGGATTGAAAAATATCCGTTACAAATGCGAATAATCTTACGTTAATATTTACTATTAACAAATAAATTTGGTCCAAAAAATCAATCAATCAATCAATCGATCATTTGACCAAATCCAAATCCAAATCCGAATCCGAAGCCGAAGCCGAAGCCGAAGCCGTAGCCGTAGCCGAAGCCGAGCCGAGCGCGCGACGATGACGACGGCGCAAGGCTTGCTTTCTTCTTAACTCTTTAAGAGCTACAAGAAGAGCAATTATATATATACCCACCAAAAATCTTTTCCTCTTCCAATATGGGACAATGTCTCATTGTCAAGAGAGGGAAACTTAAAATTTTACTCAAAAATTTTATTTTCCCTCCATTTCCCATTCACCCTCATTTTAAGACTATTTCATCTTTAAAAAAAAATAAAACCTCAACAATCTCCCACATGAATGAGGAATGGCTATATCACGGAAGTATGCATGAAAAAACTGTGTGATTTACAAGCAAGGATTAATCGCATCTGGATAAGTAGGTTTCCCTTTGAACTTTCCGTAGTAAACTTATGTCGGATATACTCGATCAATCGGTAGATTTAATATCTTTGAACCGTCGATCTTTGGTGTATACCTAGACAACCATAAGTCACACAATCAACCCTTAACCGTCTTTGGTTCTCATTGTTGTGTTCGTTTCAGCCATGAACACCGCCTGGTTTCATAAGTGCGTAGAGAACTGGCCTCACAAAGTTCTCCTTGAAGCGGCTAACACTTCACACTTACATAGGTGATTCCTAAACGTGTCATCCTGTAGATACACTATTTGATATATCCCGTATCAAATTTAGAAATCATTAAAAAGCCTTAATGCTTTATCCTTGGTACTGAACATTGTCTCATCATGAGAACGGACTAAAATTTTATTTGACAATGTTGAACCGTCATTAATGACTTTGTTTGATCTCCTTGAACCTAGATCTTGGGATCTCCAGTCTTCTAGGTAGAGTTACCGCCACAATGACTTGTTCTCGGCCATAGCCCCATTCCCCTTGATGATTTCTCAACTACCTCTCTAGTTAGGCCTTTTGTAAGTGGATCCGACACATTATCACTTGACTTTACATAGTCAATCGTGATAATTCCTCTAGAGAGTAATTGCCTAACGGTTTTATGTCTTCGTCGTATATGACGAGATTTACCGTTATACATAACGCTCCCAGCCCTTCCAATTGCCGCTTGACTATCACAATGTATGCATATTGGTGCCAACGGTTTGGGCCAAAATGGAATGTCTTCCAAGAAATTCCGGAGCCATTCAGCTTCTTCACCGGCTTTATCTAAGGCTATGAATTCAGCCTCCATTGTAGAGCGGGCAATACATGTTTGTTTGGACGACTTCCAAGATACCGCTCCTCCACCAATAGTGAATACATATCCACTCGTGGACTTAGAATCAGTTGAACCGGTGATCCAATTTGCATCACAGTATCCCTCAATCACCGCAGGGAAATTACTGTAGTGCATTCAAAGTTCTGGGTATGTTCTAAATATCCCAAAACTCGTTTCATTGCCATCCAATGAGATTGGCCTGGATTGCTCGTATATCGACTCAGTTTACTTATAGCACAAGCTATATCTGGTCGTGTACAATTCATGATATACATTAAGCATCCCAACACACGAGCATAATCCAATTGTGATATGCTTTGGCCTTTGTTCTTTGCTAATGCAAGATTCACGTCAATTGGAGTCTTTGCAACTTTAAAGCCCAAGTGCTTGAATTTTTCAAGTACTGTCTTAATATAATGAGATTGTGACAATGCCAGACCTTGAGGAGTCTTATGGATCTTAATTCCCAGAATTAAATCAGCAACTCCCAAGTCTTTCATATCAAACTTGCTATTGAGCATACGCTTAGTAGCATTTATGTTGGCAATGTCATTACTCATTATCATCATATCATCCACATATAGGCAAACAATGACTATGTGATTTGGAACATTTTTAATGTACACACATTTATCACATTCATTTATCTTAAAACCATTTGACAATATTGTTTGGTCAAATTTCGTATGTCATTATTTGGGTGCTTGTTTTAGTCCGTAAAGAGACTTAACAAGTCTACATACCTTCTTTTCTTTACCTGGAACCACAAACCCTTCAGGTTGTTCCATGTAAATTTCTTCCTCCAACTCTCCATTTAAGAAGGCCGTCTTAACATCCATTTGATGAATTTCAAGACCATACACTGCAGCTAATGCTACTAACATCCGTATGGACGTAATTCTTGTAACTGGAGAGTATGTATCAAAGTAGTCTAGACCTTCTCGTTGTCTATACCCTTTGACTACGAGCCTTGCCTTGAATTTATCAATAGTGCCATTATCTTTGATTTTTCTCTTAAAAATCCATTTAGAACCCAAAGGTTTATTTCCAGGAGGAAGATCAACCAATTCCCATGTATGGTTGTTCAATATGGATTCTATTTCACTATTGACTGCCTCTTTCCAAAACAATGATTCCGAAGAAGTCATAGCTTCTTTAAATGTTTGAGGCTCATTCTCCAATAAGAAAGTCACAAAATCTGGTCCAAATGAAGTAGACGTTTTTTGACGTTTACTACGTCTTGGATCCTCCTGATTATATGTACTTTCTTTTGTTTCTTCCCGAGGTCGTTTAGATCCTTCACCAAACGACTCACATTCCTTTTTATACGGATATATATTTTCAAAGAACTCAGCATTATCTGATTCTATAACCGTATTATTATGAATGTCGGGATTTTCTGATTTATGAACCAGAAATCGATATGCTTTACTATTTGTCGCATATCCTATGAAAACACAATCAACGGTTTTCGGTCCTATCTTTACCCTTTTGGGTTTAGGAACTTGCACTTTTGCCAAACACCCCCACACTTTAAAGTAATTCAAGTTGGGCTTCCTTCCTTTCCATTTTTCATATGGAATGGATTGTGTTTTGCTATGGGGCACTCGATTTAATATTCGATTAGCCGTAAGAATGGCTTCCCCCACAAGTTCTGTGGCAAACCAGAACTTATCAACAACGCATTCATCATCTCCTTTAATGTGCGATTCTTTCTTTTCGCAATCCCATTAGATTGGGGTGTGTAAGGGGCTGTTGTTTGATGAATAATTCCATATTCTAAACATATTTCTTCAAAAGGAGATTCATATTCACCACCCCTATCACTTCTTATCATTTTTACTTTCTTGTTAAGTTGCGTTTCAACTTCATTTTTGCATTGCCTGAATGCGTCTATTGCTTCATCTTTACTATTCAGTAAGTAAACATAGCAATATCGAGTACCATCGTCAATAAAAGTTATGAAATACTTCTTTCCACCGTGAGATGATATTGACTTCATGTCACAAATATCTGTGTGAATTAAGTCTAAAGGATTTGAATTCCTTTCAACTGACTTATAAGGATGTTTAACATACTTAGATTCCACACATGTTTGACATTTTGATTTTTCGCATTCAAACTTGGGCAGTACTTTCAAGTTAATCATTTTCCGTAAGGTTTTATAATTGACATGACCCAAACGTACATGCCATAAATCATTTGACTCAAGTAAGTAAGAAGAAGCTAAAATATTATTATTGTTTTCCATAACCATTATATTCAGATTGAAAAGGCCCTCGGTGAGGTAACCTTTTCCTACAAATATTTCATTCTTACTAATGACAACCTTGTTGGACACAAAAACGCACTTAAAACCGTGCTTAACAAGAAGTCCAGTAGAGACTAAATTCTTTCTCATTTCGGGAACATGAAGGACATTGTTCAAAGTCATGACCTTGCCAGAAGTCATTTTCAGAAATATCTTCCCACATCCTTCAACTTTTGCTGTTGAAGCATTTCCCATATAAACTGTCTCTCCGGGTCCAGCAGGAGCATAAGTAGCAAAAGCTTCTCTAACTGCACAAACATGGCGAGTGGCTCCTGAATCAAACCACCACAGTTTAGGTCTACTCACCAAGTTACATTCAGAAAGCATGGCACACAAGTTATCAACATCATCATGGTTTACTACCATATTTGCTTGACCCCTTTTCTTGTCTTTCTTTGGAGCACGACACTCCGTAGATTTGTGTCCGGTTTTCCCACAGTTGTAGCAGTTTCCACTGAACCGCTTCTTGCTTGGGTTGTATTTCGGACCAGAAGCCTTCTTCCTCTTTTTGTTAGCTTCAACAATATTTGCTCCCATTATTATTGAATTTCCATGGCCTCTCCTTTCAGCAGCTTTATTGTCCTCTTCGATTCTCAACCGAACAATGAGATCTTCAAGGGACATTTCCTTTCGTTTGTGTTTCAAATAATTTTCGAAGTCCTTCCACAACGGAGGCAACTTCTCAATCATTGCTGCTACTTGGAATGCTTCGTTGATGACAAGACCTTCAGCAAGTAGATCATGAATAATCACTTGCAATTCCTGGACTTGGGTAATAATAGACTTGCTATCTACCATTTTGTAGTCCAAAAATTTTGCGGCAACGAATTTCTTAATCCCGGCATCTTTAGTTTTATATTTCTTTTCAAGCGCATTCCACAATTCTTTTGACGTCTCCACACTACTGTATACATTATACAGATTATCATCCAGTCCGCTAAGAATATAATTCTTGCATAAAAAATCAGAATGCTTCCACGCTTCAATCACGAGAAAGCGTTCATTCTCTGGAGTTTTATCTGGCAGATCAGGAACATCTTCCTTGATAAACTTCTGTAGACATAACGTAGTTAAGTAGAAGAACATCTTCTGCTGCCAGCGCATGAAATCAATCCCGAAAACTTTTTCGGGTTTTTCTGCCGGTGCCAACGCCGGTGTGTTCGGCTTGTCGATGCGCTGGCAGTCACCATCGGAACAGCTTGATTTTCGCTTTCAGTCGTCATTGTTTCAGGAAAAAAAAATGACACAAACAAACGTTTAATACACGTTTTCAAACTGGAGTAAAAAATCACGTAGATTTTAATCTCCAAAAAAATGCCACGAAGGCTTTACTCTCCAAAACGGGAGTACACAAAACCACAAAGGTTTTAGTTTGCAGAATAATAAGAATAACACAAATACAGAAATAAATATAAATTCCTTAAGATTGTTATTCCCGCCAATATTGTTGTATTTGTAAATAATAATTCTGCAAAATATAAGTTAACGTAATGAAACAGTAAATAATTCGAGCCCACTGAATTCACAGTATTTCCTTAAGGAATTTAATCCCCTCCTAGTACCCAAGATAATAGATTATTTCCTCCCAGGATAGAACGAATCACTCACTGGTGTAGCGGTACTTCAAACCCCAGTGTTTCAGCGAACACAAAGTTCGGTAGCAAATCACACTTACAGTTGCTTTATTTGAAGTTAAAATAATGCAGAACGAAGGAGTAGAAACTCAGAAAATTGTATGGAAATGCTGAGAGGAAGGAGTGCAATGTATAGCCAAATCTGTTGAGCGATTTCAGGATTTCAGTTTGTGTGTTGAGTGTTGAGGGTCTTTCTTCAACATCTGCTGCACATATATATAGCAGTCAGTGTTGAAGAAGACCAAACGTCCACCCTCTATGGTGGAACAAGCATTAGCTTGTTTGTGGAGCAAGCACATTCATGTTTGTGGAGCAAGCACATTCATGGTGGGAAGAGCATTAGGCGGCTGCCAAATGGTCAATACACAGATTGGAAAATATCCGTTACAAATGCAGATAATCTTACGTTAATATTTACTATTAACAAATAAATTTGGTCTAAAAAATTAATCAATCAATCGATCATTTGACCAAATCCAAATCCAAATCCAAATCCAAATCCAAATCCAAATCCGAAGCCGAAGCCGTAGCCGTAGCCGAAGCCGAGCCGAGTGCGCGACGACGATGACAGCGCGAGGCTTGCTTTCTTCTTAACTCTTTAAGAGCTACAAGAATAGCAATTATATATATACCCACCAAAAATCTCTTCCTCTTCCAATATGGGACAATGTCTCATTGTCAAGAGAGAAAAACTTAAAATTTTACTCAAAAATTTTATTTTCCCTCCATTTCCCATTCACCCTCATTTTAAGACTATTTCATCTTTAAAAAAAAATAAAACCTCAACAATCCCCCACATGAATGGGGTATGGCTTTATCACGGAAGTATGCATGAAAAAATTGTGTGATTTACAAGCAAGGATTAATCGCATCTGGATAAGTAGGTTTCCCTTTGAACTTTCCGTAGTAAACTTATGTCGGATATACTCGATCAATCGGTAGATTTGATATCTTTGAACCGTCGATCTTTGGTGTATACCTAGACAACCATAAGTCACACAATCAACCCTTAACCGTCTTTGGTTCTCATTGTTGTGTTCGTTTCAGCCATGAACACCGCCTGGTTTCATAAGTGCGTAGAGAACTGGCCTTACAAAGTTCTCCTTGAAGCGGCTAACACTTCACACTTACATAGGTGATTCCTAAACGTGTCATCCTGTAGATACACTATTTGATATACCCCGTATCAAATTTAGAAATCATTAAAAAGCCTTAATGCTTTATCCATGGTACTGAACATTGTCTCATCACGAGAACGGACTAAAATTTTATTTGACAATGTTGAACCGTCATTAATGACTTTGTTTGATCTCCTTGAACCTAGATCTTGGGATCTCTAGTCTTCTAGGTAGAGTTACCGCCACAATAACTTGTTCTCGGCCATAGCCCCATTCCCCTTGATGATTTCTCAACTACCTCTCTAGTTAGGCCTTTTGTAAGTGGATCTGACACATTATCACTTGACTTTACATAGTCAATCGTGATAATTCCTCTAGAGAGTAATTGCCTAACGGTTTTATGTCTTCGTCGTATATGACGAGATTTACCGTTATACATAACGCTCCCAGCCCTTCCAATTGCCGCTTGACTATCACAATATATGCATATTGGTGCCAACGGTTTGGGCCAAAATGGAATGTCTTCCAAGAAATTCCGGAGCCATTCAGCTTCTTCACCAGCTTTATCTAAGGCTATGAATTCAGCCTCCATTGTAGAGCGGGCAATACATGTTTGTTTGGACGACTTCCAAGATACTGCTCCTCCACCAATAGTGAATACATATCCACTCGTGGACTTAGAATCAGTTGAACCGGTGATCCAATTTGCATCACTGTATCCCTCAATCACCGCAGGGAACTTACTGTAGTGCATGTCAAAGTTCTGGGTATGTTCTAAATATTCCAAAACTCGTTTCATTGCCATCCAATGAGATTGGTCTGGATTGCCCGTATATTGACTCTGTTTACTTATAGCACAAGCTATATCTGATCGTGTACAATTCATGATATACATTAAGCATCCCAACACACGAGCATTATCCAATTGTGATATGCTTTGGCCTTTGTTCTTTGCTAATGCAAGATTCACGTCAATTGGAGTCTTTACAACTTTAAAGCCCAAGTGCTTGAATTTTTCAAGTACTGTCTTAATATAATGAGATTGTGACAATGCCAGACCTTGAGGAGTCTTATGGATCTTAATTCCCAGAATTAAATCATCAACTCCCAAGTCTTTCATATCAAACTTTCTATTGAGCATACGCTTAGTAGCATTTATGTTGTCAATGTCATTACTCATTATCAGCATATCATCCATATATAGGCATACAATGACTATGTGATTTGAAACATTTTTAATGTACACACATTTATCACATTCATTTATCTTAAAACCATTTGACAACATTGTTTGGTCAAATTTCGCATGCCATTGTTTGGGTGCTTGTTTTAGTCCGTAAAGAGACTTAACAAGTCTACATACCTTCTTTTCTTTACCTGGAACCACAAACCCTTCAGGTTGTTCCATGTAAATTTCTTCCTCCAACTCTCCATTTAAGAAGGCCGTCTTAACATCCATTTGATAAATTTCAAGACCATACACTGCAGCTAATGCTACTAATATCCGTATGGACGTAATTCTTGTAACTGGAGAGTATGTATCAAAGTAGTCTAGACCTTCTCGTTGTCTATACCCTTTGACTACGAGCCTTGCCTTGAATTTATCAATAGTGCCATCATCTTTGATTTTTCTCTTAAAAATCCATTTAGAACCCAAAGGTTTATTTCCAGGAGGAAGATCAACCAATTCCCATGTATGGTTGTTCAATATGGATTCTATTTCACTATTGACTGCCTCTTTCCAAAACAATGATTCCGAAGAAGTCATAACTTCTTTAAATGTTTGAGGCTCATTCTCCAATAAGAAAGTCACAAAATCTGGTCCAAATGAAGTAGACGTTCTTTGACGTTTACTACGTCTTGGATCCTCCTGATTACATGTACTTTCTTTTGTTTCTTCCCGAGGTCGTTTAGATCCTTCACCAAACGACTCACATTCCTTTTTATATGGATATATATTTTTAAAGAACTCAGCATTATCTGATTCTATAACCGTATTATTATGAATGTCGGGATTTTTTGATTTATTAACCAGAAATCGATATGCTTTACTATTTGTCGCATATCCTATGAAAACACAATCAATGGTTTTCGGTCCTATCTTTACCCTTTTGGGTTTAGGAACTTGCACTTTTGCCAAACACCCCCATACTTTAAAGTAATTCAAGTTGGGCTTCCTTCCTTTTCATTTTCTAGGATAGAACGAATCATACACTGGTGTAGCGGTACTTCAAACCCCAGTGTTTCAGCGAACACAAAGTTCGGTAGCAAATCACACTTACAGTTGCTTTGTTTGAAGTTAAAACAATGCAGAACGAAGGAGTAGAAACTCAGAAAATCGTATGGAAATGCTGAAAGGAAGGAGTGCAATGTATAGCCAAATCTGTTGAGCGATTTCAGGATTTCAGTTTGTGTGTTGAGTGTTGAGTGTCTTTCTTCAACATCTGCTGCACATATATATAGCAGCCAGTGTTGAAGAAGACCAAACATCCACCCTCCATGGTGGAGCAAGCATTAGCTTGTTTGTGGAGCAAGCACATTCATATTTGTGGAGCAAGCACATTCATGGTGGGAAGAGCATTAGACGGCTGTCAAATGGTCAATACACGGATTGAAAAATATCCGTTATAAATGCGAATAATCTTACGTTACTATCAACAAATAAATTTGGTCCAAAAAATTAATCAATCAATCATTTGACCAAATCCAAATCCGAAGCCGAAGCCGAAGCCGAAGCCGTAGCCATAGCCGAAGCCGAGCGAGCGATGACGACGACGGCGCGAGGCTTGCTTTCTTCTTAACTCTTTAAGAGCTACAAGAAGAGCAATTATATATATACCCACCAAAAATCTCTTCCTCTTCTAATATGGGACAATGTCTCATTGTCAAGAGAGGGAAACTTAAAATTTTACTCAAAAATTTTATTTTGCCTCCATTTCCCATTCACCCTCATTTTAAGACTATTTCATCCTTAAAAAAAAAATAAAACCTCAACACAAAGTCCAGTAGTTCCTGGATTTTTTCGTATTTTAGTTGAGGCTATTTTTGTCCAAATAATTTTCTGTATCAAAGAATAGCTAATAAATTTTTAAATATTGGTTAAACTCTAATAACAAAGGCTAAAGTGGCCATTTCTAATTTCATCCGTTATTGTAGTCCATAAAAATCTTTAATTCTTTGTAAAAGAAGTTGAACACTAGTTTTATAATTTAGAAAGTAAAAAAAAAAAAAAATCAAAAGGTGAGTAGTAATAGTCCGTAGGTGGTTTGCACAAATAAGATCATTTCATGCCATTATTTATATGTTAACCTCGGTAAAAGAAAAGTTTTGAGAAAATAGTTTTCGGTTAGATTTTACGAAAATGTTCCTGATAATTGTCAAAAATTTATTATATGGCAATCACCAAAATTTGTCATAAAATATGGCAATCTCCAGAATTCTTGATATGGTGATCATCAGGATTAGCCATAAAATATGGCAATCGCTAGATTTCTTTACATGACGATCACCAGAATTTGAAAAAATATGACAATCGCCAGAAATTTTCATATAGGATCACCAGAACTTGGTATAAAATATGGCAATTACTAGGAGTGCTTTCAAAATTCTAGACTTGGGTTATTTTCCCAAAATTTATTGTTTACCCTAAAAAACAGATAACAATTGAATTTATATGTGATTTTAAGGATATGCGGATTAATTTAATACAAATGATAAATAACGTTAGATTAAACAGATAAAGGATGTAATAAATTGTCAAACCAATTAAGGGGAGTGATCCCGGACTCACTAACAGCTTAATGAAATGCATGCCTTCGATCCCGGGCTCACAATAATGAAGAACTTATGAACAAAAATAAGAACTTTGAATAACAGAAAAAATAAGAGTATATTGCTTTGATATGCGTGTTACAATGTGTCCATGAATAATAATTTTTCCCCTTTATATAGTAGGGGAATTTTACCCTAAGTACAATTCTAAAAAAGGTAAAATTCTTTCGTTACGTCGATCACTGATACGAGTCGAGATTTGCGCTGTGATATCCAGTTGGGTACGGATATCATGACCCTTTGGTAGTCGTATGCAATTGCTCGGTGATGCTCTCCGAAGTCTCAACCCTTAAATCGGACCTCAAGGACATGTCCCTGATATCCCCGAGGGCAGGTGTTTGCCCGATCCCTGATATGAAGGGTTCTTCTTTCTCACTCCGATACATTACGGTCATGATCTTCCCACTCCGCTCGGCTCACCGGGAAGTCGAGTCATGCGACGGGCTCGATTTTACCCGTATACAAATAGTCCCCTCGTTTCTCAAAGATTAGACTAGCGTAAACGATGTGAAACGATAGATGACTCTGGTTCCTTCTTTCGTAAGTTACGACGGGGAACTGAAACGTCCCATCAATCACATTGTTCTGACTTCGGACACGTGTCGCTTACCGGCCGGTTGCCTCCGAATGCGAAGCGTCAGCTGTTTCCCTATAAAAGTCCCCTTCCTTTGTCCTTTTTCTTCTTTCCGATCAAACTGCTATCTTCGAGCCATTAACCATTATCAAAACCTTCATCAAATCTTCAAATCTTCATCCCTGTTCTTCAACCTTCATAGCAATCTCCGGATTTCTACCAAAAACTTCTTCAAATCTTAAATCTTCGTACCATGTTCTTCATCTCCAAAACCCATTTCTCCAAAGCTTCGTGTTTATTCATCAAATTTTCAAACTTTCTCTCAAATGACAATGGCAAGAACATCAAAAATCGTTTCTCAACAAGTCGCCTCTTCATCTTCCCAGCTAGCCGCTGGTAATGAAGCGGTCGCCCCCGAGGTGGTGTCCCTCGAAGCAGCTTCTCCTATTGTGGCTGTTAATGAATCGGCCCCCGAGCCTCCGTTGTCGACGTTTATCCCCGGTGGATGTTCGATTGCTGACGAATTCAAGGTCGAGAAGCCCTCGCGCAAACAAGACCGGGGTGAAGGGGTCTCAAGATATATATTTTCGGTGATCGAGGACGTTCTTCCCATAATTCATAAGGACTGCGTTTGGGAAGGCAAGGATGTGGTAGTCCCCGGGACCGAGGACGCCGTTACTACCCATGTGAAGAGGTATTTAAGTGTTTACACTTATCCCTCCACACTTGAGACCGGTGGACCCGATCGTCCTGGAATTTTGCAAGAGTTATGAATTGGGCCTCGGGAAGATCCATCCATCACTGTGGAGGATCGTGACCCCCTTTCATTACTTCGTGAACAAGAACGAATCTCGTCGGTTCATGATCGACCACTTGCTCAAATTATACAGTCCCCGAATATTTCGAGGGGGACTGATCAAGCTTACACACCGGGTCAACAAGGCCACCTTCTCCAGTATCGACGAAGACCGAGAGCGTGGCTGGCAAGGACGCTTCGTCCGAGTGAAGACTGAGGATTTGATCCCCCCAGAATACATGTCATTCCTTGAGGAACGGAATGTGTCTCATAAGTGCAACTCCTTCATCAAAATTTCTTCTTCTTTTATTTCGATCTTCTCATTTATGTTGTGGTTGTGCAGCTGTTGCCCGGGTTCCGAATGCAGTCCCCCGGTTAAAGGAATGGATCGAGGGCATATGCACTCAGATGTCCTACTTCGAGCGCATGTGGCGTGGACTCTCAAAGGGCCGATGGGAAGCCCGTTCTCATGGTAAGGTCTCTTCCCGAATAGCCAACATTACGTCTCCATTTTATATTACACTAATCCCTCTTCTTTATCATTGTAGGTTTGCCTAAGACCACCGAACTTAGGCCTTCGGAAGGGGACGAAGGTGTATCCCCGCCCGTTGATCCCTCCGTTGCAAGTTCAGGAGGGGCTCCCCGAGCTCCGAGGCAAAGAAACCGAAAAAGTGGGTGCTCCGCAAGCCCAGGAGGGGCTCCAGGTCCCCTGTGCGTGCCTTCGACTCCCTCATTCGGCTTAGGGATGAGCTGAAGGAGGAATCTGTCTTTATAACTTATGGGACAACCACCTATCCTGGGGATTGGGAGGCATCCGAGGGGGAGGCTAACGAGACCGACCCCCCTCCAACTCAGAAAACCAATGCGGATCCCCGGGGTAAAAATTCCCAAAATACCAGTTCTTCACCGAAGGAAGTGCCCATTACAATTGAAATCTCGGGGACACCCTCTTATACCAAGTCTATGCTTGAAGAAGCCCAAGCAAGGAAGAAGAAATAAAATGAAGGGGCTCATGGCAAGGACGATCCCTTTCGTTCCTTTTTTAACGGTGTGGACTCGTCTGCCTTGGAAGACTTTTCCGGGTTGGGCGACCTGGAAGTGCCGAGAAAGGATCCGTCTTCAGAGGTCGGAGGGCTAAACTCGATCCCAAAGTTAGTCAATCACTTTTCCGCCCCGAGTGTGGACCTCGGCCATAAGAGGTCGATAATCATCACTGTCCCGGAGGATGCCCGGGTTCTTTCTGCTCCCGTAGGAGTAGCGAGCCACCTTCGATGCCTGGTGACCGAAGAAGACCATGCAAAAATAAACGAGGTGGATGTACCGTGCCTGTTCAACGAGGTGCAGCAGGCACTGAATCGAGTAAGGTATCACTACGCTCTTTCGACCTTTGACTTAGTCCTTGATATTTCTCGTGTCTTCTTTCTTTTACCCTTTCGCAGGTCGTGGTACTCAATCACGAAAGCTTTCTTCGGTACCGAACCGAAGTTAACCAGCTTGAGGCTGAGGGCAAGGAGCTTGCCAAGAAAAAAGACGTGTATAAGCTTCTCAACGAGCAACACAAATGGGTCGTCAAGAATCTCCAGGCCGAGCTGGATGCGGCTACGAAGGAGCATGCCAAACGTATGCACAGTCATGGTAATAGATTAAAGCGCGCCTAAAGCTTTATACGCATATTCATGAGTTAATTAATTCCTAAACTTGTTCAAGGTTAATGTGAGGATAATTATGGAAAGAATTATGAACTAGAAAGAAACGTAATTTTAATTGTTTAGGTTAGATGGACTAAGCTTGAATCAATGCTCTATTCTTGAAGTGGAAGAGGGACGATCACCTTACTGTTAATTCAAATTTACACTTTTGAGGTTTGGTTAAATTAAAAGGGCAAATGAGAATAATTGATTAAACATAGTAAGGGTGCCGGAGTTAATAATACAACTCAGGCTTTATGATTTAGGGTTCAGTTTGAACCCTTATCACAATAGATTGGGCCCAAACACATCGGCCTAACCAAGTTCCAGGTAAATTCATGGGTTTGGGCCTGGAGGCCACTGAAATGGGCCAGCTTAAAGTCAGACTCACAACAAGCCTTAGACGGTCATTTTCTCAGGAAACTTTACATAACTGTCACAGTTTAAAAGAAATATAATAAATTTTTAGCATGAAATCCAATATTATAGTTGTAGCAGCTCGGCTCCAAATGAAGCCCAAACGGTAAAAGGGAGGGGTTAATTCAGCATATGTCCATTTGCATGAGCTTCCTCAGATCCAACATCATATACACGATCAAAGGTAGGAATAAATTGATTACACAAAAAATCTCAAACAATCTGAGAAAAATAATATAAATAATAATTGTTAACATACTAATTAATCTATATCTATATCTATACTATATTAAAAGCACGAAGGTCCTTGACGAAATGTCGTTCGCCTTTTTTACTCTTTTGAAATAAATTTCACATTAGACAAAATAGTAATTCAAATTATTTCCTAATATTTAGGACTTAATTAAATTATATATCAAGTCCTAGTATTTAGGAATTCAAATCAAGTAAGATTTTACCTTATTTAAATTATTTATATAACTGTAATCATTCCATATTAAGGTCTTAATACGTAGGATTTTAACATCAACTAAAATTCTATTAATTAAACGCTTTAATAAACTCACCCAGCACATGCACGTTCAATGGTGGTAAGAAAATATAGGGGAACATCATGGAAACCATTTGGGCTAATTGATTTTTTTTTCACTTTAAAACTAATTTAAAATTAAATTACCTTATATGCATTATTCTTTATTTTAGTAACGTGACATAATCGTCATTTTTTCATGTATAATTCAATATTTAAAATTTGGCATGAACAAAAATCTAATGAGTTACTATCACAATAAAATTAAATAACTAATTCTTTGAATTAATTATTAGCGAAAAAAATATAATCCAACAATTTTTCAAATGCATCATCTAACTAGAATTAATTTTTTAGTTGACAAAAATCTTTGATATACAAATTTGTTTCCACAAGATCAAGCAAATTGGGGGTGAAAAAAATAGTAAAGGACGAATATCAATTATAATATAGCATTAAGAGTAAAATTGATTAAAATATAAACTAAAATTAATAAGAATAAAATAGCAGACATGATTATCTACTATTTGAATTAAATCTTTCCTTATTAGAACAATGTACCAACTCCAATATCTAGGTACCTAGAGTATATTGCAAAAATATCTAATTAAATTTAAATTTAGATAAACTAATAGTATTAATTAAGATTTGAAAGGGTGGGAAGGAGTTTTCCACGTTTTAAATGCTTGGAAGAAATTATAGTTATATTTAAATATTTAAAGTTTGAGCTAATATGGATTTGAATCAACAAATAAATAAAGTTTTGCTTTAAGGTTGAGAACCAATGGTTAGTTTTTAAATTAACTAACCAATTAGTAATTCAAAGTATCCAATTCAGTTTTTTTTTTTAAATTTATATAAGTAAAATTATTTTTTAAGTCGACAAAGCTCTTAGGCTACTAAATTTATTTCTATATAAAAAGGGCATTGGTAGTGAGATATCAGAAAATAGAGCAAAGTTAGTAATTGTATTAAAAGTCACATTGATAAAAATACAAACTTAAAGCAATAATGATGAAATATTAGTAGATAAAATTTATTTTAAATGTGAGTTAATTTTTATAATTATCTTTTTGTTTCTTTTCACATTCATTTAAGTAAATGATAGCTCCTTATTTTTTTTATATTAAGATATTTTTGAAAAGATATTAACTCAACAATTATTCTTAGACTTTGCATCATCATTTATCAATTTTTTTGTGAGCTACAAGGCCAACCTTTTCATTCTCAAATCTCTAAGATACCAAAAGATTCAATTATTCAGCATTTCAATTTAATTTATTTGACAAATCTTTGAATAACAATAAAAGTGTTTTCTGATTTATTTATTTCAGTATTAGGCAATAGAAATGCCAATAATTTTAAAATCACAATAAGACATCTAAAAACTTTGATGGAGCAAGATTTCTTTCATTAAATTTGCCAAATGAGATCGATATTCATCATTTTAAAGAATATACCCTTCTTCTAATTTTTATTTAATAACTCAAACACATAATATGATTTTTAAAAACTGAGTACCCATTAATATAAATACACGCGCAAAGCGCATACTCTAAGACTAGTTATATTAAAAGCACCAAGGCCCTTAACGAAATGTCGTTCGCCTATTTTACCCTTTAAAAATTTATTTCACATGGAATAAAATATTAATTATTTATTTTCCTAATATTTAGACATAATCATTTAATTATTTTTCTAATATTTAAGATTTCGAAATCAACTAAATTTTATATATTAAATTCTTCCTTAATAAACTAGGAGTACGTAATATAGTAGATTTTGCTTCCTTCATCGAGGGACTTCCACTATTGAAATTTCTTTTTTGGACCTTTTTTTTGTCCCTTAACTCTATTCTTTTAAGGCGTATTTATATAAATTTATTTTCATTCGTTTGCTTTTTGTTTGAGTGTTTTCTTAAATCTATAATCAAGATTAGTTGTATCTAATTCAGTTTCATATGTTTTCAGTATCATTCTTCCTGCGTCCTAATTTAATCCTACAAGAGAGGATGAAGTGCCAGACAACATTAGTTTTGAAGTAAAGAATTTATGTTAGTTTTGAGGTAAAGAATATATGTATGTTATGCCAATAAAAGTTCAAACATATTTCATTATTTTAGATATAATATTTATTTTTTTCTTTCAAATATTATTCTTGCACTTTTTGACAATTGGTTCCAATATAAAGAGAGCACTGTTATATATTTAAATTTCCTTTTACTTGATTTTTTTTTTAATTCCTAAACTTTCGTAAGATTGGGAAATAATAGGAGAGTACTACTATTCTAGATAAACGAATGATGAAATTTTAGCAAACATGAGCAATCTTCTTAAATACTATTGGCTAGATTTTCTAGAAAATGAAAGGAGATGACAATTTAAACAGTCAAACAATTAGTTGTGGTATTTGGATTTCAAAATAATTAATCATTAAATTTCTGAAATTTAAAAAATGATAATTCCTTTAGCCAAAGTAAAGAAGTTCCTTCTCACCAAAAATAAAAAAACTTTTACGGGTACAACATTCTCCTAATTGTCTCACACAAAATGGAAGTTGAATCACCATTCTTTATTCCAATTAAGCAAAAAAGACAATCAACAACTATGATCTGATTTCAAGACAAAATAATTTATTATACCAGAGAGATACAAAAGAATGTTGTACACTTAACTGAGAAGGATTAACATTCGTTATTCTAAAGAATTTATACTTTTTTTCCTAAAATAAATTATTCATTAATATAGGGTACACGCACAACGCGTGTACCATAAGACTAGTTACAAAAATTGAGGAACAAAATTATTACAAGCCTTTTACATCAATATTGTATAGTAACAATGCAACTGAATTAATAAATAATCCGATACCACAAGGGCTGCAAATGACCAATTCTAAACTGATTCCATTAATTCTCAGAATTCACTAGCCAAACAAATCAAATGGTAATTAAATCTAGAAAGTGTTACCTCTACACAATTGATTTCAAACACATCTAACTCTTAATTTGAGCATGTTCAAAGTAAAATAATTCACTGTTTACAACTATTAAGTCAATTAATCGAATGATTCCAATTGAAAATATTAAGTTCGAACAATCAGACATGATCACATATTGACAGAGAAAGCAAGGCAAACAGATCTCCATAATATTCAATATGTTTGTAGAATTAACAACTAAAATATTGATTCATGTTCAAATAGAGGTTATCAGGAATAGGCAAACGTACGTAGAAGTAGAAAAACAACAATTAACGACTAAATAAGGTCTAAAACAAAAGAAATGAGGAAGTTCAGCTACAGATTAACAACAGACAACAACAGGACCAGCAAACAACTTCAAGTTTCAATTCAATTATCGACTTGAAAACCCAGAAAATTCTCAAGTAGATCAACATAACTTAGAATCACTTTTGAAGTCTCTCTTTTTATTTTTTTTATTTTTTGATTTTATGGAGTTTTGTTTTGAATTTCGGACCTGAGATTGAATTCAAGGAACTGTTTTAGTAAGAGGTGCGTGAGTGAGGATGAGTGTGTGTTGTTATGGTGTGTCAGTGTGTGCAAGAATATTTTCTCGTATTTTTCTCTTTTGGCTCTCTTTCTTTCGCCGGTTCCTTTCCTTTTCTCTCACTTTTGTTCTCTTTTTCCTTTTTACTCTCTCCTGCGTTGTGTATAACAGTATTCCTAAAAATATCCTCTAAGAATTGGGGTGTGTGGGGCCTCTCAAAAATTAAATAAAAAGGAAGATACATCCATTACTAGTCTTATCAAAATTAGAAGAAAATATATTTTTAGTGTTTTTTTATTTCTTTTGCAATTTAGAACAAAACTTATATTCTAAAAACAATATGACAATTTTTGTATTTTTAATTTTCTTAGGTAAACCTATAAAAAGGTAAAACAAGAGCTAAAAATTTCAAAATTAAACTTTAAAAAATATTTACATACTAAAAGTAGTAAAAAAATTCAAATATGATAAAAAATTAGGTGCTCACAATATTTTAGAAAAATATATAAATATTACTTTTCCCCATATTTTTCTATAATTCTTCCGGGATGAGAAAAATCAAAAGAAAAGAAGAACAAGTCAAGAAAAGATGTCAAAAGAGAAAGAAAAGCATTGATACATCTGTAGACAAATCATATTTTAGCATACGTTACTAAGATAATATGGGTTACTTTAAGTTAACAAGATATTAGCCATATATTTTTAATATACCACCTTGGATCATTTATCATAAATTTTACTTATCACTATGAAGATTTGAATAGCTTATTATAAAATCTTATGACATTAAGCAAAATTCTACTAAGAAATCAGGGAATTAAATTGAAAAATTTTAAACACTTGAAAAGGAGATTTATTGCATTCTTAATGTATCATACAAGAAAATAATGATTTTTTTTTTTAGTTTAAAGGTCAATAATGAATACAAGGAAATGATAAAAAATATTAAGTATTAATTATAGTTTTGTGACATATACCTTAATTTTCTGGTATTTGAAAAGGTATCTAACGAAAAGCTAAAATTAGTAATTTTAAAAGTTGAATTAAAACAAATTGAAAACTTGAAAATATAAAGAAGCTATGTATTTGTGGACTCGATTAGGAATATTTTACATTTGGGCCGGATAATACTGGAAAAATTGCACGTTACCTACTTTTTAAAAAAGTTTTAACTTGTACCCACTTTTTAAACAATTTCAGGCCTCTTTCTCCTCCTCCTCCTTCTTCTTCGGGTGATATTATTCTTTCCTCTAGATGATATTATTATTCATATTATTATTCTTCTCATAAAGCGAAACTCTTGGATTCACGAAACTTAGTTTAATTGATAATTTGTCGGGGAAGTCACTATGGCAAAGTTTTGATGAACCCACCGATACCTTCCTTCCTGAGGATGGACGGCGGGAAGTTCAAGTTGACTGCTTGGAATATTATCCAAAAGGACCCAAGCACTGAAGTGCATCCTCTAGGAGCTGAAGTTTAACAAATACTAAACAAACTTCAGCTCCTAAAATGCTGAAGTTCAGCAGATACTAAACAAATTTAAGCTCCTAGAATGCTGAAGTTCAGCAATTACAAAACAAAAACTTCAGCCAAAATTACTGAAGTTCAGCAATTATTGAACTGAAGTTTTCCATTGTACTATGAACTGAAATTTGCGCGATTGCCTATGCAAGTAAGGCCAAACTTCAGGCAAAAATATTTGAAGTTTTGCTTTGATAAGGCTACACTTCAGGCAAAACATTCTGAAGTTCAAACGTTAGACATAAATTTTTGCTACTTCAGGCCCTTATACCTGAAATTACCCGAAAAGTGGGTACGCTTGCAATTCTTTTTGCAAAGCGGGTATAGGTTAAAATGTGACCCAAAAACTGGGTATATATGCAAATCCCCCGATAATAATCTATACTATATTCAAAGCACGAAGGCTATTAGCGAAATATCGTTCGACTTTTTTACCCTTTTAAAATAGAGTTCACTCTAGAAAAAATAGTCATTTAATTATTCTCCTAGCTAATACTTAACAGTTTTAAATTAAATCAGATTTATTACCGACCTTTGTGCCAGGGAGAGTTATTACAGACAATATTATTTTAAGCCATAAACTAATCAAAGGATATGGTAGGAAAGGAATATCACCCGGACGTATGTTAACGATTGACACGAAGAAAGCATATGATTCTGTGGATGTGGAATGAAAGTTTCTTGAACAAGTTCTCAACTGTTTAAACTTTCCCGAAAAGTTTGTAAAGTGGATTATGTCCTGTGTGACCACTGTGTCTTACTCTTTTGTTATTAATGGTTTGCATGCTCCTCCATTTCCTGCCAAAAAAGGTTTGAGACTATTACAATCCAAAATTTTCCATCGACTGGATCGTGATGGCGCCTAACATTTCACTTGTTAGGCAAGTCAATGTTAGAGAATCTTTAAATTAATTCCTTATTTCCATTCAGTAAATAATAATAATTAACTAAGATAAAATATAATAAGTACGAAATATTATAAAACTGTATTAATTACTACCACCCGAATCTGGAGTCACAATTCACGAGCATTCTAGAATTTACTACAAGTAATAGTCTAAAAGAAATACAATTGTCTGAATAAAAGAAAACAGTAGGACATAAAAGATAGACGGGGACTTCAAGGTCTGTGAACGCTAACAGATCTACCTTGAGTCTCCGGACAGCGGACCAATAGAAAAATATCGATCAACCTGAGCCGGTACCAAAAATCTGCACAGAAAGTACAGAGTGCAACATCAGTACAATCGACCCCATGTACTGGTACGTGTCGAGCCTAACCTCGGCGAACTAGTGACGAGGCTAGGACATGACACCCACATATAACCTGAACAGTATAATCATGCTAGTGGCAACAACAGTAAATAAAGAAATAACGCATAAATAATGGGAAGGGGACATACAGTGAGGGAATACAATATAAAGAGTGAGAATAATAAAAAGACTGAATTAAACCGAAAATCCTTAAACAAATTGAGCAAATAAAACAGCAAAGAAAAACTGCACGACATCACCCTTCGTGCTTTTACTCTCAACCTCACCAAATAAATAAATAGAACGACACATGCTTTTACTCTCAACCTCACCAAATAAATAAATAGAACGGCACGACATCACCCTTCGTGCTTTTACTCTCAACCTCACCAAATAAATAAATAAAATGACACGGCATCACCCTTCGTGCTTTTACTCTCACAATATACACGACATCACCCTTCGTGCTTTACACTCTTCCTCACAATATAAATAATGCATGCACGGCATCACCCTTTATGCTTTACACTCCTCCTCACAAATCACAGAATCAATAACAACGGATATATAGGAGTATCACAAAGAAATCGGTATTTTACCCATAATCAATAGCATAATGTAACCTCAACCTTGAATCAATATTCAAAAGTTACTAAATCTCAGTGAAACCAGATATAAGTCACCCAACATTTTAAATAACCCGCTAAGCATGGATAGTAGAATTTAAGGCTACAAAATAGACAAGAATAGAATTTCACTCGAATGTTATGACTCGACAATGACGCATAGATGCTCGTCACCTCACCTATATATCGTATCTAACAACCAAACACGTAGCAAATAAACACATAATACCTATTCCATCAAGCCAAAGTTAGACACGACACTTACCTTGCTCCGAAGACCGCTTAATTCTCAATCACAGTTTTTCCTTTGGAATTTACCTCCAAACCACTCGTACCTATTCAAAAATGACTCAATAACATCAAATATTGCTAAAGGAATCAATTATATTTCATAAATTAAATTTCTCAAATTTTCCTCCAAAAAGTCAAAAAATCAACCCCGTGCCCGCTTGATCAAAATCCGAAGTTCGGACCAAAATCCATTTACCCATTCACCCCCGAACCCGAATATATTGGTTTTGGAATCCGACCTCAAATTGAGGTCTAAATATCCAAATTTTTGAAATTCCTAGTTTCTACCCTAACCCTAAATTCTACTATGAAAACTCTAGATTTTAGGTTGATAATTCAAGAAATGTAATGGGTAATTGAAAGAAAATGGTTTAGAATCACTTACCAAAACATTGGAGAAGAAAATGACCCTTGAAAATTGCTTCTACCCGTTTGGTTCTTGAAACATGTTGAAGAAATGGCTTAAACCCGTGTTTGATTCTGTTTTATGCACTAGGCGACAGTGTGCATCGCGTTCGCAAGGCCACTATCGCGTTCGCGAAGGGTACTGGCTGCCAAGCATTTGCGTTCGCTAGACCCTACTCGCGTTCGCGATGGTTACTCCCCCCTGGCCTTTGCGTTCACGAGACATTGCTCGCGTTCGCGATGAAGGAACGACCAACCCTCCCCCCAGGTGTGCCTAACACTACGCGTTTGCGAGGATCTAGTCGCGTTCGCGAAGGGTAATGCCCCCATCGCTTCGCGTTCGCGAAGAAGAAAACTTCAGCTGCCCAGTTTACTCTTCGCGTTTGCGAGAATACCTTCGCGAATGCGAAGAGGGACCTGCCAGAACACCTGCTGCAGCAAAATACCAGATTTTCAAAGTCCAAAACATCCCGTGGCTTACCCGAAACTCACCCGAGCCCTCGGGGCTCCAAACCAAACATGCACACAAGTCTAAAAACATCATACGAACTTGCTCGCGCGATCAAATAGCCAAAATAACACCTAGAACTACGAATTTAGTACCAAATCAAATGAAATTCTCAAGAACACTTTAAAATTTATATCTTCTCAACTAGACGTCCGAATCACGTCAAATCAACTCCGTTTCTCACCAAATTTCACAGACAAGTCTTAAATATCATAATGAACCTGTACCGGGCTCCGGAACCAGAATACGGATCCGACACTAACAATGCCAAACATCAATCAATTCTTAGAAACAATTAATTTTCAATCTTTTAATTTTCATAAAAAATTCATAACTTGAGCTAGGAACCTCCGAATTCGATTCCGGACATACGCCCAGCTCCCATAATTCGATACGGACCCACCAAAATCGTCAAAATATGGACCCGGACCCGTTTACAAAAAATATTGACCGAAGCCAACTAAAATCAACTTTTAAGGCATAAATTCTTATTTTCATTAATTTTCAATATAAAAGCTTTCCAGAAACATGCCCGGATTGTGCACGCAAATCGAAGAGGATAAAAATGAGATTTTTAAGGCTTAAGAGGGCAGATTCGAGTTATAAAACATAAGATGACCTTTTGGGTCATTACATTCTCCACCTATAAAACAACCGTTCGTCCTCGAACGAGCATAGAAAAGTACCTGGGCTGGTGAAAAGGTGGGGATATCTACTCCGCATATCGGACTTGGACTCCCAAGTAGTTGCCTCAATAGGCTGACCTCTCCACTGCACTCGAACTGAAGGGTAACTCTTTGATCTCAACTGGCAAACTTGCCAGACTAGAATTGCCACCGGCTCCTCCTCGTAAGTCAAATCCTTGTCCAACTGGACAGAACTGAAATCTAACACATGGGACGGATCGCCGTGATACTTTCGAAGCATGGTCACATGGAATACCGGATGAACAGCTGCTAAACTAGGTGGCAACGCAATCCTGTAAGCCACCTCTTCCACTCTCTCCAGAATCTCAAAAGGTCCGATATACCTAGGGCTCAACTTGCCCTTCTTTCCGAACCTCATTACACCCTTCATGGGTGATACCCGAAGTAACACTCTCTCTCCGACCATGAATGCAACATCACGAACTCTACGGTCGGCATAACTCTTCTGCCTGGACTGAGCTGTGCGAAGTCGATCCTGAATAATCTTGACCTTATTCAAGGCATCCTGTGCTAAGTCTGTGCCCAACAATCGAGCCTCTCCCAGCTCGAACCACCCAACTGGCGACCGACACTACCTACCATATAATGCCTCATAGGGAGCCATCTGAATGCTCGACTGCTAACTGTTGTTGTAGGAGAACTCTGGAAGGGGCAAGAATTGATCCCAAGAACCTCCAAAATCTATGACACAAGCACGAAGCATATCCTCCAAGATCTGAATAGTACGTTCGGACTGCCCGTCCGCCTGAGGATGGAATGCTGTGCTCAACTCAACCCACGTACCCAACTCACGCTGTACTGCCCTCCAAAAGGCGAGGTAAACTGCGTACCTTGATCAGAAATGATAGACACGGGCACACCGTGAAGACAGACGATCTCCCAAATATAAATCTCTGATAACCGCTCCGAGGAATAGGTAACTGCCACAGGAATGAAGTGCGCTGACTTAGTCAATCTATCCACAATAACCCACACGGCGTTGAACTTCCTCTGAGTCCGTGGGAGTCCAACAATAAAGTCCATAGTGATACACTCCCACTTCCACTCAAGAATCTCCATATGCTGAAGCTAACCACCGGGTCTCTGATGCTCATATTTCACCTGCTGACAATTCAAGCACCAAGCCACGTAAGCAACTATATCTTTCTTCATCCTCCTCCACCAATAATGCTGCCGCAAGTCCTGATACTTCTTGATGGCGCCCGAGTGAATAGAATACTGAGAACTGTGAGCCTCCTCAAGGATCAACTCACGAAGCCCATCCATATTAGGCACACAAATACGACCCTGCATCCTCAAAACTCCGTCATCTCCAATAGTAACCTGCTTGGCACCACCGTGCCGTACTGTGTATCTAAGGACAAGTAAATGAGGATCGTCATCCTGCCGATCTCTGATGCACTCAAACAAAAAAGACCGAGCAACTGTACAAGCTAGAACATGGTTGGGCTCAAAAACATCTAACCTCACGAACTGGTTGACCAAGGTCTGAACATCCAATGTAAGCGGTCTCTCACCAACTGGAATATATACAAGGCTACCCATACTAGCTGATTTTCTACTCAAAGCATCGTCCACCACATTGGCCTTCCCAGGATGATACAATATGGTGATATCATAGTCTTTCAATAGCTCCATCTACCTTCTCTGCCTCAAATTGAGTTCCTTTTGCTTGAACAAATACTGCAAGCTCCGATGATCAGTGAATACCTCACATGGCATGCCGTAAAGATAGTGCCTCCAAATCTTCAGCGCGTGAACAATGGCTGCCAGCTCTAGATCATGAACAGGGTAATTCTTCTCGTGAACCTTCAGTTGCCGCAAAGTATATGCAATAAACTTGCCACCCTGCATCAATACTGCACCCAAACCAATACGAGATGCGTCACAATATACTATATAAGATCCTGAACCTATGGGTAATACCAATACCGGTGCCGTAGTCAAAGCAGTCTTGAGCTTCTGAAAGATCGCTTCACACTCGTCTGACCACCTGAACGGGGTACCCTTCTGGGTCAATCTGGTCAATGGGGCTGCTATGGATGAAAACCCCTTCACAAATCGACGGTAATAGCCCGCCAAACCCAGGAAACTACGGATCTCTGTAGCTGATGTGGGTCTAGGCCAGTTCTGAACTACCTCAATCTTCTTAGGATCTACCTGAATACCCTCTGCTGATACAACATGACCCAAGAAAGCAACTGAACTCAATCAAAACTCGCATTTTGAGAACTTAGCATATAACTGGTTGTCTCTCAAAGTCTGAAGAACGATCCGAAGGTGTTGGTCATGCTCCTCTCGACTGTGGGAGTAGATTAAGATATCATCAATAAACACAACCACAAAGGAATCCAAGTAGGGTTTGAACACCCGGTTCATCAAATCCATGAATGCTGCTGGGGCATTTGTCAGCCCAAATGACATCACTAGAAACTCGTAATGCCCATACCGAGTCCGAAAAGCTATCTTAGGAACATCGGATGCCCTAATCCTCAACTGATGGTAGCCAGATCTCAAATCAATCTTTGAAAACACCTTGGCACCCTGAAGCTGATCAAATAAATCATCAATCATCGGCAATGGATACTTGTTCTTGATGGTGACTTTGTTCAACTACCGATAATCTATACACATCCTCATCGATCCATCTTTCTTCTTCACAAACAACACAGGTGCACCCCAGGGCAAGAAACTAGGTCTAATTAAGCCCTTATCAAGCAAATCTTGCAACTGCTCTTTTAACTCTGGTGGGGCCATACGGTATGGCAGAATGGAAATAGGCTGAGTGTCTGGAGCCAAATCAATGCAGAAATCTATATCCCTGTCGGGTGGCATCCCTGACAGGTCTGCAGGAAACACCTCTGGAAACTCACAACAACCAGCACTAAATCCATGAAAGAAAACTCTGCACTAGAATCGCGTACATAAGCCAAATAAGCTAGACACCACTTCTCAACCATATGTCGAGCCTTCACATAAGAGATAACCCTGCTGGCAGAATGGCCAAGATTCCCTCTCCACTCTAATCGAGGCAACCCCTGCAAGGCTAAGGTCACCGTCTTGGCGTGACAATCTAATATAGCATGATAAGGTGACAGCCAATTCATACCCAGTATGACATCAAAATCAACCATGTCGAGAAGTAGAAGATCTACACGAGTCTCAAGACTCCCAATGGTGACCACACACGAACGATAAACACGATCTACAATAATAGCATCTCCCACTGGTGTGGACACATACACAAGAGCACTCAAAAAATCACGGGGCACAACCAAATAGGAAGCAAAATAGGATGACACATAGGAGTAAGTAGATCCCGGATCAAATAGAACTGAAGCATCTCTACTGCAAACTGAAACAGTACCTGTGATAACAACGTCAGATGACTCAGCCTCAGGCCTGACTGGGAAAGCATAACACCGGGGCTGGGCCCCACCACCCTGAACTACGTCCCTGGGACAGCCTCTAACTGCCTAGTCTCCACCTCTAACGGCCTGACCTCCACCTCTAATAGTCAGGCCTCTACCTCTGGCTGCCTGACACCTGCCTCTGGCTGGCTGAGCAGGTGGTGCAGTAACTAGTGTCAGAACCATGGCACGAGAACTCTGATGCTATGAGTTGCCCGTTGCTTGAGGACAAAATCTAGCAATGTGCCTCGGATCACCACAAGTGTAACATAACTTCGGCTGCTATGACTGCTGACCCTGAAACTGACCCTGTCATCCTGAATAGCCACCCTGATAACTCTGGAGTGGAGGTGCACTAATAGGAGCTAGTGGTGCACTGTAGGTTAGCTGGTCGGAATAATGCATCTGAGGGCCACGACCACCTGAGGCACTGTGGGATGCCTGGAGCGCTGAATGAAACGGCCTGGGAGGATGGCCTCTACCAAAAGTACTCCTTCCTCTAGACGAGGCACCGCTGAACTCACCGGAATGACGAGGTCTCTTGTAAGACCCCTGACTTCCCTGAGTAAGAACTATTTCGACTTGTCTTGCGACATTAGCAGCTGCCTGAAAAGAAATCTCACTCCCAGTCTCCTTAGCCATCTGCAATCTGATAGGCTGAGCAAGTCCATCAATAAACCTCCTCACCCCCTCTCTCTCTCTCTCTCAGTAGGAAGTAGAAGAATAGCATGACGGGCCAAATCCACAAAACGGGTCTCTTACTGAGTAACAGTCATACTGCCCTGCTGGAGACGCTCAAACTGACGGCGCCTCTCTCAATATGATAGGCAAAAACTTCTCTATGAAGAGCTGAGAGAACTGGTCCCAAGTAAGAGCAGGCGACCCAGCTGGTCTGGTCAACAAGTAATCTCTCCACCATTTCTTGGCGGAACCAGTCATCTGAAATACAGCAAAATCAACCCCATTGGTCTCCACTATAACCATGTTTCGTAGGACCTCGTGACAGCTGTCAAGATACTCCTGGGGATCCTCTGAAGGAGCACCACTGAAGTGAACAGGAAAGAGCTTGATAAACCTGTCCAATCTCCATAAAGCCTCAGAAGACATAGCTGGCCCATCTCCGACCTACGCCGCAATAACCGGCTAAACTAATCCGACTGGTTGGGAGTCTTGGCTTCTCCTCCAGCCCGAGAGACTGTTGGTGCCATGGGAAATATGCCAGTCTGGGCCACACTCTCCATAAGGCCCACCAAACGGACCAAAGCGTCCTGAAGTACTTGGGTGGCAATGAACCCCTCCGGAACCTGAGCTGGTCCGGTAAGAACAGTCTGGGCTGGAACCTCCTCGTCAAGCTCTATCTGAGGCTCCACTGCTGGGGCTACTTCTCGGGCTCTACGCTGAGACCTGCCCCTGCCTCGGCTTCTGGCACGGCCTAGGCCTCAACCTCTGCCCCGCATAGGAGCTGCCACTGGAGGCTCTGGCTGTTGCTCAATTGAGGAAGCGGTACGTGTTCTCGCCATCTACGAGAGAATAAGAGTAGAAGAGTTCAATCAGTATTGAGAAAGCAAGATCGCACGACAGAGAAGAATAGAAGTGAAACTTGTTCCTAAACTTCATAGCCTCTGAAAGATAAGTACAGACGTCTCCGTACCGATCCTCCATACTCTACTAAGTTTGCTCATGAATCGTGAGACCTAGGCAACCTAGTGCTCTAATACCAACTGTCACGACCCGATATTTCCCACTGACGGGACCGTGATGGCGCCTAATATTTCACTTGCTAGGCAAGCCAATGTTAGAGAATATTTAAACCAATTCCTTATTTCCATTCAGTAAATAACAATAATTAACTAAGATGAAATATAATAAGTGCAGAATATTATAAAACTGTATTAATTACTACCACCCGGATCTGGAGTCACAATTCATGAGCATTCTAGAATTTACTACAAGTAATAGTCTGAAAGAAATACAATTGTCTGAATGAAAGAAAATACTAGGACATAAAAGATAGACAGGGACTTCAAGGTCTGTGAACGCCGACAGATCTACCTTGAGTCTTCGGACAGCGGACCAATAGAAAAATCTCGATCAACCTGAGCCGGTACCAAAATCTGCATAGAAAGTGTAGTGTGCAGCATCAGTACAACCAACCCCATGTACTGGTACGTATCGAGCCTAACCTCGGCGAAGTAGTGACGAGGCTAGGACAAGACACCCACATATAACCTGAACAGTATAATCATGCTAGTGGCAACAACAGTAAATAAAAAAATAACACATAAATAATAGGAAGGGGACATACAGTGGGGGAATACAATATAAAGAGTGAGAATAATAAAAAGACTGAATTAAACTGAAAATCCTTAAAAAATTGAGCAAATAAAACAGCAAAGGAAAACTGCACGGCATCACCCTTCGTACTTTTACTCTCAACCTCACCAAATAAATAAATAGAACGGCACACCATCATCCTTCGTGCCTTTACTCTCAACCTCACCAAATAAATAAATAGAACGACACGGCATCACCCTTCGTGCTTTTACTCTCAACCTCACCAAATAAATAAATAGAACGACACGGCATCACCCTTCGTGCTTTTACTCTCAACCTCACCAAATAAATAAATAGAACGACACGGCATCACCCTTCGTGCTTTTACTCTCAAAATATACACGGCATCACCCTTCGTGCTTTACACTCTTCCTCACAATATAAATAATGCATGCACGACATCACCTTTCGTGCTTTACACTCCTCCTCACAAATCACAGAATCAATAACAACGGATAGATAAGAGTATCACAAAGAAACTAGTATTTTACCCATAATCAATAGCACAATTGAACCTCAACCTTGAATCAATATTCGAAAGTTACCAAATCTCAGTGAAACCAGATATAAATCACCCAACATTTCAAATAACCCGCTAAGCATGGATAGTAGAATTTAAGGTTACAAAATAGACAAGAATAAAATTTCACTCGCATGCTATGACTACAACGACGCATAGATGCTCGTCACGTCACCTATACATCATATCTAACAACCAAACACGTAGCAAATAAATACATAATACCTATTCCCTCAAGCCAAAGTTAGACACGATACTTACCTTGCTCCGAAGACCCCTTAATTCTCAATCACAGCTTTTCCTTTGGGTTCACCTCCAAACCACTCGTATCTATTTAAAAATGACTCAATAACATCAAATATTGCTAAAGGAATCAATTATATTTCATAAATTAAATTTCCCAAATTTTCCTCCAAAAAGTCGAAAAATCGACCCCGGGCCCGCTTAATCAAAACCAGAGGTTCCGACCAAAATCCATTTACCCATTCACCCCCGAGCCCGATTATATAATTGATTTTGAAATCTGACCTCAAATTGAGGTCTAAATCCCCAAATTTCCGAAATTCCTAGTTTCTACCCTAACCCCAAATTCTACTATGAAAACTCTAGATTTTAGGTTGATAATTCAAGAAATGTAATGGATAATTGAAAGAAAATGGTTTAAAATTACTTACCAACACTTTAGGGAAGAAAATGACTCATGAAAATTGCCTATACCCGTTTGGTTCTTGAAAAATATTGAAAAAAAGGCTTAAACCCATGTTTGATTATGTTTTATGCATTGGGCGACAGTGTGCATTGCGTTCGCGAAGGGTACTGGCTGCCAAGCCTTCGCGATCGCGAGACCCTACTCGCGTTCGCGATGGTTACTCCCCCTAACCTTCGCGTTCGCGAGACATTGCTCGCGTTCGCGATGAAGGAATGACCAACCCTCCCCTAAGTGTGCCTAACACTACGCGTTCGCGAGGAGCTGGTCGCGTTTGCGAAGAGTAACGCCCCCATCGCTTCATGTTCGCGACCAAGCCTTCGCGTTCGTGAAGAAGAAAACTTCAGCTGCCCAGTTTACTCTTCGCGTTCGCAAAGGTACCTTCGCGAACGCGAAGAAGGACCTGCCAGAACACCTGCTGCAGGAAAATACCAGATTTTCAAAGTCCAAAACATCCCGTGGCCTACCCGAAACTCACCCGAGCCCTCGGAGCTCCAAACCAAACATGCACACAAGTCTAAAAATATCATACGAACTTGCTCGCCTGATCAAATCGCCAAAATAATACCTAGAACTATGAATTTAGCACCAAATCAAATGAAACTCTCAAGAACACTTTAAAATTCATATCTTCTCAACTGGACTACCGAATCACGTCAAATCAACTCCGTTTCTCACTAAATTTCACAGACAAGTCTTAAATATTATAATGAACCTGCACCGGGATCCGAAACCAGAATACGGACCCGGCACTAACAATGCCAAACATCAATCAATTCTTAGAAACAATTAATTTTCAGACTTTTAATTTTCATAAAAAATTCATAACTTGAGCTAAGGACCTTCGAATTCGATTTCGGGCATACTCTTAGGTCCCATAATTCGATACGGAACCACCGGGATTGTCAAAACATAGATCCGGGCCCGTTTACCAAAAATGTTGATCGAAATCTACTAAAATCAACTTTTAAGGCATAAATTCTTATTTTTATCAATTTTCAACATAAAAACTTTCCGGAAACATGCCCGGACTGCGCACGCCAATCAAAGAGGGTAAAAATGAGATTCTAAGGCTTAAGAGCGCAGATTCAAGTTATAAAACATAAGATGACCTTTTGGGTCATCACATTCTCCACCTCTAAAACAACCGTTCGTCCTCGAACGGACATAGAAAAGTACCTGGGCTGGTGAAAAGGTGGGGATATCTACTCCGCATATCAAACTCGGACTCCCAAGTAGCTGCCTATATAGGCTGACCTCTCCACTGCACTTAAACTGAAGGGTAACTCTTTGATCTCAACTGGCGAACTTGCCAGGCTAGAATTGCCACCGGCTCCTCTTCGTAAGTCAAATCCTTGTCCAACTGGGCAGAGCTGAAATCTAACACATGGGACGGATCGCCGTGATACTTTCGAAGCATGGACACATGAAATACCGGATGAACAATTGCTAAACTAGGTGGCAATGCAAGCCTGTAAGCCACCTTTCCATCTCTCTCCAGATTCTCAAAAGTTCCGATATACCTAGGGCTCAACTTGCCCTTCTTTCCGAACCTCATTACACCCTTCATGGGTAATAACCGAAGTAACACTCTCTCTCTGACCATGAATGCAAAATCACGAACTCTAGTATCCCCGCCCGTTGATCCCTCCATTGCAAGTCCAGGAGGGGATTCCCGATCTCCGAGGCAAAGAAACCGAAGAAGCGGGTGCTCCACAAGCCCAGGAGGGGCTCCAGGTCCCCTGTGTATGCCTCTGACTCCCTCATTCGGCTTAGGGACGAGTCGGAGGAGGAATCTATCTTTGTAACTCATGGGACAACCACCTATCCCGGGGATTAGGAGGCATCCGAGGGGGAGGCTCGCGAGACCGACAACTCTCCAACTCAGAAAACTAATGCGGATCCCCAAGGTAAAACTTCCCAGAATACCAGTTCTTCACTGAAGGAAGTTCCCATTATAATTGAGATCTAGGGGACACCCTATTATACCAAGTCTATGCTTGAAGAACGCCAACAACAATAACAACCCAGTATAATCCCACTAGTGGGGTTTGGGGAGGGTAGTGTGTACGCAGACTTTACCCCTACCCTGGGGTAGAGTGGCTGTTTCCAATAGACCCTCGACATCCTTCCCTCCAAGAACTCCCCACCTTGCTCTTGGGGTGACTCGAACTCACAACCTCTTGGTTGGAAGTGGATGGTGCTTACCATCAGAGCAATCCACTAGTGAAGAAGGCCAAGCAATAAATAAGAAATCTAATGAAGGGGCTCATGGCAAGGACGATCCCTTTCATTCCTTTTTTGACGGTGTGGACTCGTCTGCCTTGGAAGACTTTTCAGGGCTGGGCGACCTGGAAGTGCCGAGAAAGCATCCGTCTTTAGAGGTTGGAGGGCTAAACTCGATCCCAAAGTTAGTCAATCGGTTTTTTGCCCCGAGTGTGGACCCCGGCCGTAAGAGGTCGATAATCATCACTGCACCGGAGGATACCCGGATTCTTTTTGCTCCCGTGGGAGTAGCGAGCCACCTTCGATGCCTGGTGACCGAAGAAGACCAGGAAAAAATGAACGAGGTGGACGTACCGTGCCTGTTCAACGAGGCGCAGCAGGCACTGAATCAGGTAAGGTATCATTATGCTCTTTCGACCTTTGACTTAGTCCTTGATATTTCTCGTGTCTTCTTTCTTTTACCCTTTCGCAGGCCTTGGTACTCCATCATGAAAGCTTTCTTCGGTACCGAACCGAGGTTAACCAGCTTGAGGCTGAGGGCAAGTAGCTTGCCGAGAAAAGAGATATGTATAAGCTTCTCAACGAGCAACACGAAGGGGTCATCAAGAATCTTCAAGTCGAGCTGGATGCGGCTACAAAGGAGCATGCCGACTTGGTCAAAAAGGTAAAGATTTTCGAAGTTAGCAATGAAGACTTAGCCATGGCAACTAACGACTAAACCTTGCAGGTTTAGCAGAAGATTGACTAGATCGACCAACTCCGAGCTGAAATGAATGAGGTACAAGCCATGGCTAATGTTTGGAAGGGCAAAATGCACTGGCTAGCTTCGGAGAAGGAGACCGCCCAGGCACATCTGGCATCGGCAGAAGTTCAACTCCGAGTGGCAAAAGAAAAGGCCGATGCACGGGCTCGACAAAACGAGGACCTTCAAGATCAACTGGGCTCGACCATTACTGAACGGGATGCCCTTGTTAAGGAGCTCAAAATAACGAGGTCCAAGTCGGAAGCAATCAGGGCCTATGCTGAAGAGATGGTGGCCCAGTATAGGGCTGATGACGAAGTAGCCGAGGCTCGCCTGAAAACTATTACCGAGTACGTAAGGCCGTTATCTCAAAGGGAGACCCTTTAAGAGATCCATTCCCGAGGCTTCAACCTGTCGGTCGAGATCAATGAGGCAAAAAGGCTCGAGGTCAAGGCCAAGAAGCTAGCTGAACCCGAGGATGAAGAAGGCTTTGAGGGCTCCGACAAACCCAAAGATGAAGAAGGCTCTGACGATTTTGGTGACGAGGCGGGTTCTGGTGAAGATCAGGCGTAGGTGCCTTAGGAATTTTTGTCTTTATTTTTCCATCTTGTAAATTTATTTTGTTGAGGCCATTTTCATTGGCCTTTGTAAAGACATTCTGGAATGATATATAAAGATTTTTCCCCTTTGGCAATTTTCAAGTCTATTACCTTTAGCATCCTTTTTACAATTGCAAAGATTTCAAATGTCTTAGCGCAGAATAAAATGTAGTAATAAGTTATTTTTCGAAAATTCGAACAAGACTTGTCCTCGATGGAAGTTTTGCTTGAAACTTATTGGGGATCAGAGTGACTGGAAGCTTTCCCCAAGATGCTTGTTTAAATGTTTTTAGACTATAAGTTTTCCAAGGATAACCTTTGAACAGGTTTGGAATTTTGTTGAAGGCCTTATGTTTTGATTACGGGCTTTGAACGTCTCCGAATTATTTTTAGGATGGCCGTAGCCTTTTAAGTTTGGGCACTACCTAATAGGTCTTGTGCCTCCAGGTTTTGATAACCCGAGCCATCTGAACTTACCCAGGACGGCAGTCCCCGAGTGGGGGTAGCCTTGTGTGCTCGGATAGGGGTGGACCTTGGGCTGAACCCGAGGATGAAGAAAGCTGTGAGGGCTCCGACGAACCCGAAGATGAAGAAGGCTATGATGGATTTGGTGACGAGGCGGGTTCTGGTGAAGATCAGGCGTAGGTGCCTTAGGACTTTTTGTCCTTTTTTTTGCATCTTGTACATTTATTTTGTTGAGGCCGTTTTCATTGGCCTTTGTAAAGACATTCTGGAATGTATATATAAAGTTTTTTTCCTTTTGGAAATTTTCAAGTCTATTACCTTTAGCAGACTTTTTACAATTGCAAAGATTTCAAATGCCTTAGCACGGAATAAAACGTAATAATACGTTATTTTTCAGAAGTTCGAACAAGACATGTCCTCGATGCAATTTTGTTTGAAACTTATGGGGGCCCGGAGTGATCAGAAGCTTTCCCAAAGATGCTTATTTAAATGCTTTTAGACTATAATTTTGCCAAGGGTAACCTTTGAACAGGTTTGGAATTTTGTTGAAGGCCTTATGTTTTGATTACGGGCTTCGGACGTCTCCGAACCATTTTTAGGGCGGTCGTAGCCTTTTAGGTTTGGGCATTACCTAATAGGTCTTGTGCCTCCGGGTTTCAATAACCCAAGCCGTCTGAACTTATCTAGGACGGTAGTCCCTGAGTGGGGGTAGCCCTTTGGGTTTGGATAGGGGTGGCCCTTGGGCTCGATAGTTCTCGGGTAAGAGTAGCCCTTAGGCTCGATACTTTTAAGAAGCAAAAAATATTTGTTAGCAAGTCAGAAACTTTCTTTCATTTCTATGCGTAACATACAAGATTGTATAAAAGCTCGTATTGCGGTCTTTGTGACCTACTCGGGCACGGTTCATTTGATCGTTTGGCCCTTACAATGAATCCTAACCACCAAGCCTAGACTGTTCGAGCACAAAGTTTCCTTTCTTGCTTAAAATCATGACCTGATGGTGATGGCCCCTAGTATTCGAGGTCAATCTTCGAGTGGACTCGGATACTGTTGATGCGACCATTGACTCCGATTTAAAACCGGTCTTCGACTCTAAGTTAGCACGATTAAATGTTGCCTCATTAAAAATCTTGCCGGAAAACCTATTTGGGACAAAACCGGTTCAAGGAAAAATGAGTGCAACACATGCTTTCAGGCCTAATCAGCTACATTTTCCTTCGGCTATTGCCTGCAAGTGTTAGCTAAATTAAAGAAAATGAATGATGGCGTACCTTAGCAGTAGTATCGTTTTAAGTGGGTCACGTTCCACTTTTTTGGTAGCTGTGTGCCGTTTCCTGCTTCGAGTTTGTACGAACCTTTACCGGTAATCCCGATGACTCAATACAGACCTTCCTAGTTCGATCCTAGCTTTCCTTCATTCGGGTTCCGGGTGTTCTGTGTTACTCTTCTTAATACCAAGTCCCCGATGTTGAAATGTAGGAGGTTGGCTCTTCGGTTGTAATATCTTTCTATCCACTATTTTTGGACGGCCAGCCGGACTGGAGTGGCCTCGCGTCTCTCATCCAGTAGTTCTAGGCTCGTGCTCATGGCCTCGCTGTTAGATTCTTTGGTTGCTTATCAAAACCTGAGACTCGGTTCTTCCACCTCGACCGGTATTAGTGCTTCGGCGTCGTAGACCAACGAAAATAGGGTGGCCCCTGTACTGATTTTGAGGTTGTACGATATGCCCACAAGACTTCGGGCAGGACTTCCTTCCATTTCCCTTTGGCATCGGCCAACCTTTTCTTAAGGTTTTAAAGGATTATTTTGTTCGTCGACTCCGCCTGCCCGTCCCTACTAGGGTGATAGGGTGTTGATAAGATCTTCTTGATCTTATGGTCCTCGACAGATTTGCTTTGCTGTCGATGAATTATTTCCCGTTATCACATACTATCTCGGCCGGTATACCGAACCGGCATGTGATGTTGCCCCAAATGAAGTCGATGACTTCTTTTACCCGGGCCTTCTCGAACGCTTGAGCTTCAACCCATTTAGATAAATCGTTAGTCATAAATAGTATAAATTAAGCCTTACCGGGTGCCCATGGTAGGGGACCGACGATGTCCATTCCCCACTTCATGAACGGCCAGGGCGATAAGACCGAGTGTAGTAACTCCCCGGGCTGATGGATCATTGGTGCGTGCCTCTGACAACCGTCACATTTTTGCACAAACTTCTTCGCATCTTTCTCCATGTCGACCCAGTAATAGCCGGCTCTGATTATCTTATGAACCAATGATTCTGCCCCCGAATGGTTTCCGCATGTGCCTTTGTGAACTTCCCTCAAAACATATTCGGCGTCTCCCAACCCCAAGTATATGGTGAGTGGGCCATCGAATGTTCTTCTGAACAGAGTATTATCTTCGGACAGGCTAAACATGGCCGCCTTCGTGCGCAGAGTTCTCGATTCTTTGGGATATGAGGGCAGCTTCCCAGTCTTCAGGTAATCTATATACTTGTTTCTCCAATCCCAAGTTAAACTTGTTGAGTTTATCTCGGTATGGCCTTCTTCCACTACTGATTTCATGAGTTGTACGACCGTTCCAGAGCTGAATTCATCGTCATCAACCGATGACCCCAAGCTAGCCAGAGCATCGACTTCGCTATTTTGATCCCGAGGCTCGTGTTGTAGAGTCCATTCCTTGAATCGATGAAGCGTTACCCGTAGTTTATCCAAGTATCTTCACATTCGTTCCTCTTTCACTTCGAGTGTCCCACTAACTTGATTTACCACAAGGAGGGAATCGCATTTAGCTTCGATCACTTCGGCCCCCAGGCTCTTAGCCTATTCGAGACTTACAATCATGGACTCATACTCGACCTCATTGTTAGTCAATTTCACAGTTCTAATAGATTGTCTAACTACGTTACCCGTGGGCAGCTTTAACACGATATCGAGTCCGAACCCCATTGCGTTCGAGGCACCATCTGTAAAGAGGGTCTAGATCCCCGAGGTTAACAACAATTCCTTTTCGACTTCGGGTATTAAGGCCAGCGTGAAGTCGGCCACGAAGTCTGCCAAAATTTGAGATTTGATGGCGATTTGGGGTCGATATTCGATATCGTACCGCTAATTTCCACGGCCTATTCGGCCAATCATCCCGAGAGCTTGGGGTTTATGCATTATGATCTTCAATGGGTAGTAGTTACGACATATATGTGATGGCATTGAAAATATGGCTTTAACTTCCTGGAGGCGCTTAGCAAAGCGAGCGCCAATTTCTCCAGGTGAAGATACCTTGTTTCGGCCTCGCCTAGAGTCCTGCTAACATAATAT
Organism: Nicotiana tomentosiformis; assembly: GCF_000390325.3. NCBI lineage: Eukaryota > Viridiplantae > Streptophyta > Magnoliopsida > Solanales > Solanaceae > Nicotiana > Nicotiana tomentosiformis. Next base: position 59,626,157 of record NC_090821.1, on the reverse strand, counting down.
ATAGGAAATTGCGTACCTTTCTCCTCCCGGACTAAGACTCCACTTACTGCTATCTCGGATACCGCTAAGTACAGGTACAACTGCACGTCTGTCTTCAGAGTATGAAGCAAAGGTGGACTCGAAAGGTACCGTTTGAGTTCTTCCAAAGCTTGCTGGCACTCTGGGGTCCACGAAAAATTATTCTTCTTTTTCAACAATGAGAAGAACCGATGACTCTTATCGGAGGACCTTAATATGAACCGACCCAGAGCAGCTATACACCCGGTTAACCTTTGAACGACCTTGAAATCGTCTACTACAGTGATGTCTTCTATAGCTTTGATTTTGTCGGGATTGATCTCGATTCCCCGGTTGGACACCATGAATCCAAGGAACTTCCCGGACCCAACCCCGAATGCACATTTATCTGGGTTCAGCTTCATATTATATTTCTTTAGTATGTTGAACGTTTCCTGCAAATGTTTCAAATGGTCCTATGCTCTTAGGGACTTAACTAACATGTAGTCAATGTAAACCTCAATTGATTTTCCTATTTGTTATTCGAACATCCGGTTTACTAGGCGCTGGAAAGTGGCACCGACATTCTTTAGTCCGAACGGTATTACATTATAACAATAGGTGTCATATTTAGTGATGAAGGTAGTCTTTTCTTGGTCGCCCGGGTCCATCAGGATCTGGTTGTACCTGGAATAGGCATCGAGAAAGCTGAGTATCTCGTGACCGGCTGTCGCATCAATCATGCGATCGATATTAGGCAAAGGAAAAGAGTCTTTAGGGCATGCCTTGTTCAAATCTTTTTAGTCTACACACATTCTTAATTTATCTCCTTTTTAGGCACTACTACTACATTTGCTAACCAATGCGGGTACTTAACTTCCCGAATGGAACCTATTTTAAAGAGTTTGGATACCTCGTCTTTGATAAATGTGTGCTTGACTTCGGACTGAGGCCTTCTCTTCTTTTTAACCGGCTGGAACTTCGGGTCCAAGCTCAGCTTGTGAGTGGTTATTTCTGGAGGGATCCCAGCCATATCAAGATGGGACCAAGCGAAACAATTTATGTTATCTATAAGGAATTCAATGAGTTTTTCCTGAGCTCGGGAGTTAGCCCTGTGCCCAGGTATACCTTCCGATTGGGCAAGTGCTCGATCAATTTGACTTGCTCCAACTCCTCAACCGTTGACTTGGTGGAATCGGAATTGTCAGGGGCTATGGACGACCTAGAGACTCCGTAATCATCATCCTCGTATGTCTCCTACTTTTCTGGTTCGGTCAGGGACGACGTCGGTGATTGCTATTTGGCTTCTTCTTTGGTAGCTGAACTAGGGTTCTTTGATGTCGAGAGTGCGGATATCGGGGTCACCTAATCGACAGGGAACATTTTTGTTTGCAGCCGGTTGTTCTTCGTAAACAGTCTTGATCCCTCCCGGTGTGGGGAATTTCAATGCGTGATGTAGTGTCGAGGGTACTACCCTCATGTTGTGAATTCATGGCCTTCCGAATAGAGTATTGCTTCACATATCTCTTTCGATCATGTAGAACTTTGTTTCCTGAACGGTTCCGACGATGTTTACCGACAGGGTTATCTCCCCTTTAGTAGTCTCGCATGCCATGTTAAATCCGTTTAAAACTCGGACCACATGCACTATCTGGTCTTGTAGACCCAGCTATTCCACGACCCTCGATCTGATGATATTGACCGAGCTACCTGGATCAATTAACACACGCTTAACTCGAGATTTATTTATGAGTATAGATATTACCAGTGCATCATTATTTGTTGCACGATGCCTTCAGCGTCCTCGCCGTTGAAAGATACGATTCCCTCTGGTAAATAATCTCGAGTCCGTTTCTCCCTTCTATTAGACACCTTAATGCGCTTTAGCATCGGTATTTGAGGGATGTCAGCTCCACCAATGATCATGTTAATGATGTGTTGAGGTTCCTCTTGCTCGATCTGTTTGTTGGAGTCCCTGTTCCTAAAGTGATTTTTGGCTCGATCACTCAGAAATTCTCGGAGGTGTCCATTATTGAATAACCGGACTACTTCTTCTCTCACTTGTCGGTAGTCTTTGGTTCTGTGACTGTGAGTGCCATGATACTTACACATTAGGTTGGGGTCCCTTTGGGCAGGATCAGATTGCAATGGTCGATGCCACTTAGTATCTTTGGTGCATCCGATGGCTGATACGATGCCGACAGCATCGACGCTGAAGTTGTACTCTGATAACCTCGGTGCCTCCATAGACCCGATGGATCTGGAGAAACCATTTTTGCTCATGAGTTCCCGGTTATTATGACCTCGATCGCTCTTTCTTTCACTCCTCGCATGGTTGCGTCCAGATCCATTACCCATTCAATCTCCATTGTATGGTTGATACCGATCTTTGTTCGATCTTGGTTCATGATCGACAACTCTTTTGGATCTGTCACTAGTTTTGATGGGAACAACAGATCCGGAAGGGGCCCCGAGTTGATCGTCTTCGACCCTAATTTTTGATTGGTACCTATTATGGACGTCGGTCCAAGTTACTGCCAGGTATTTTATCAAATTTTGTTTCAACTGCTGCGAAGCCAATGAGCTTTGGGGGTTGAATCCTTGGGTGAATGCCTGAACGGCCCAATCGTCCGTGACCGGAGGCAGATCCATCCGTTCCATTTGAAACCTCGACACGAATTCCCTGAGCATCTCGTTATCTCTTTGCTTTACTTTGAAAAGGTCTGAATTCCTGGTCTCGACCTTGATGGCCCCGGCGTGCGCTTTTACAAAGGCATCTGCAAGCATAGAAAATGAGTCAATAGAATTATGGGGTAAGTTGTGATACCATATTATAGCTCTTTTTGACAAGGTCTCTCCGAACTTTTTCAATAGAACAGATTCAATTTTGTCATCTTCCAAGCTGTTCCCCTTGATGGCGCACGTGTAGGAGGTCACATGTTCATTTGGATCAGTTGTTCCATTATACTTCGTAATTTCGGGCATACGGAACTTCTTTGGGATCGGCTTCGGAGCTGCACTCAGAGGGAAAGGCTTTTGGACAAATTTCTAGGACTTCAGGCCCTTCAGTATTGGTGGTGCTCATGAGATTTGATCGACCATAAAGTTATAGGCCTCTACTTTTTTGTCATTTTCTTTTCTCCCGATTTCACCCGTTTTGTCAGTTCCTCAAGCATCTTTATTATCTCGGGGTTGGTCCCGGGTTCTTCTTCACCCGGCCTTTCTGTGGCCGGTTCATTTCTGCGAACAATTTCCTGGGATGGTTCGGGCTCAACTCTGCTGGGGGCGCGACTTTGGTTCTGCAACTAGGCTATTGCTACATATCGAGCCTCTAACATTTCAAAGATCACCCACAAGTTGATCCCATCACCTTCGTCGTCGTGTGTACTCCGGGCTATCGTCCGAGAAGGCTCCCCCGCGAATGCTATTTTCGGGATCAGTAGGCAAGTTTGCTTTGATAGCCACGTGTGAGTTAGCATCGATCAGATCCGCGACCGGGACTCCGTTAGGGTCAACAAAGGGCACCTCCTTGCTGGGCACCATGTTGTTGTTCTCGCCATGGTGGCCGGACTCAGCATCAACGTTCAAATGGGCAGATTGGCAGTTTGACATTTTTAATTTGACCTGAAATAAAAAGCTCAAAGAACTAGTGTAAAATAGAGTGTATTATGAAAATTTGTATCAAATTGCCACTATTATCCTTAGCCGCACAGTGGACACCAAACTGTTTACCCTAAAAAACGGTTAACAATTGAATTTATATGTGATTTTAAGGATATGTGGATTAATTCAATACAAATGATAAATAACGTTAGATTAAACACATAAAGGATGTAATAAATTGTCAAACCAATTAAGAGGAGTGATCCCGAACTCAATAACAGCTTAATAAAATGCCTACCTTCGATCCCGGGCTCACAATAATGAAGAACTGATGAACAAAAGTAAGAACTTTGAATAAGAGAGAAAATAAGAGTATATTGCCTTGATATGCGTGTTACAATGTGTCCATGAATAATAATCTTTCCCATTTATATAGTAGGGGAGTTTTACCCTAAGTACAATTCTAAAAAAGGTAAAAATCTTCCGTTACGCCGATCACCGATACGATCCGAGATTCGCGCTGTGATATCCAGTTGGGTACGGATATCACAGTCCTTTGTTAGTCATGTGCAGCTGCTCGGTGATGCTCTCCGAAGTCTCAACCCTTAAATCGGACCTCAAGGACATGGCCCTGATATCCCCGAGGGCAGGTGTTTGCCCGATCCCTGATACGAAGGGCTCTTCGTTCTGACTCCGATACGTACGGTCATTTTCCCACTCCACTCGGCTCACCGGGAAGTCGAGTCATGCGACGGGCTCGATTTTACCGGTATATACTTATCTTACCGAGGTTAAAGTAAACGATGATCCTATAAAGGTCCACCATAATTTCTTGCAGTCCGTATGGATTGGATGGTCATATTTGGAACTAGAATTCCTCTTCTTACGATCCAGAAAGAGAGTTTAACTATATTTCATTAAATTTCAATTTACAATTTCCCAAAAGCTCTGCTAATTATTTTTACTCTAATTAGATTCTTTTAGAATAAAAAAAATTAATTTGAAATTTAGTATAAGGTAAATAGGAAAAGAAAATGAAATTAATTAATTTAACCGCCAAAAGATATGAAAGGATAGTTAGAACTTAGAATCTATCTACATTTTTATTAGAGATATCGTTTGAATTTTAAGAATAGAAAATTTCTTGTACGGAGTTCTTTACCCTGTTACTTGTTTGCTGACACGAATCGGGTTAATCAATTAGTAGTAGATTTCGAATACCAATGATTAAATAAAAAAACATTTTGAAATAAAGTAAATAATCTTTACATTGAAAAGTTAAATCCGATCTCTCTTATTCATCAAACTTGAAACCAAAAACCAATATCTATTTAGATCAGTTTATTTACGTAGAGATCTTGATCTCCATTTTCTATCTCTAAATCCGAAAATGAGTCATTTCTCTCTGCTTTGTAGAAAGCTATCTTATCAAATATTAAGTACACATTTTACATCTATTTAATTATTTGGTACAAATATTAAATTCGAGTAAACCTCACCCAATCGTATATTTTCTACAAGTTGACAATTCAAGGATGCTGGAGCATAGAACAAAAGTGAGACCCACTAGTACACGATTAAGTCCCTTGAAAATATCTGCGTCTACCTGAAAAGGACTGCAAAAATATATGGATAAACATTTATTAAATAAATAAAAAATCCTAGAATCTCTCCAAAACTTTACTGTTACATAATTCCAGATCCTTCTACAACTTTCTGTGTCCTCCCTTATATTCCTTACCGAATCTTCACCCCTTTTTCATTACACATCTTCTCTTAGACAAATTACTCTCTCATTCTCTCAAAATTTTCCAACAAATTCTCAATTTAATGGCTTCAGAATCAGAATTATCAGCTACTGAGGCATCATCATTCATTGAAAATTTGATCAATTCAAGAAACAGAGACTTTTCTCTGTTTTTACCCTTTGTTTTAGCTTTCACAAACTCGTCAATTTCTTCAACTCCAGTTCAAGATTCAACTAGCCCAGATCAAGAAACACAAGAATCAACAACCCCATCTGATTTTCTTGATCGAATAATACTTATAAACCCTTTAACACAAGGCATGGTTGTTATAGAAAACCGGTCTTCCTCTTCGAATTTTGAATCTTTTTTGAGTGATTTGTTGGGAAAAGATGGTCCGCCACCAGCTTCAAAAGCATCAATTGAAGCACTACCAAATGTGGAAATTTGTGAAGAAGAAAAAGGGGAGTGTGTTATATGTTTAGAGGAGTGGGGAGTTAGTGGTGATGAGGTTGTGGTTAAAGAAATGCCATGTAAGCATAGGTTTCATGGGAATTGTATTGAAAAATGGCTGAAAATTCATGGGTCATGTCCTGTTTGTAGATATAAGATGCCTGAAGAAGAAGGTGAATTGAATAATAAGAGTGAAAATAGTGGGAGGAGAAGAGAGATTTGGATGAGTTTTGGTTTAGGAAATGATAGGAGAAATGCTGAGAATAATCAAACGGTTTCAGGTAATTCAAGTTCGGAAAATGAGCATGATCATGAACCAGAGGTTTAGAGAGGCATTTTTTTTGAATTCTTTTTGTTTTTTTAGTTTCAGCATCTTTGTTTTCTTTTGGAATAACATTTGTATAGGGGCACATTTTGTAGTTGGTTGGATTGTGAAATGAAAGATGATTTTTCAAGTTTAATTGATCTTTTTTTCTTCTTTTACATAAGTATAGCATTGATGTTGATATTTAACTGCTACAACGCATCAATTTAATATCTTACATAGGGGTGGGCGTTGTCGGTTCGATTTTGTAGAAGTTGGATTCAGTGTATTCGGTTTTTGATTTGTGATTTTAATAATCAAAATCAAACTATAATAATTTTGGTTCAATTCGATTTATTTATGTTCGGTTCGGTTTAATCGATTCAATTATTCGGTCTTAAGCCATGACAAAAATGTACAAAAATATTACGAAATAACGAAAATAGATTTTTTGGTGGCAGAAAAAGATAAAAAAATAAGAAATTTCATCAAATACACGAAACAAATAAGAATCTTTATGCAAGAAAAATTATTTTACATTACAAAAACAGAAAAGAAAATATTATTAGTATCTTGTGTTAAGCTTGTATTGGTGCAAAATATTTAAAGCTAAACTATATAAAATCAAAATCTTCCTAATTTAAATTTTTGTATTAACATACATTAATCTGGCATGGTTCGATTTTTTCACTCATTTAAAAAGTAACAAGTAAGATTTATTTGATAAGTTTCAGATTGAAATTGTTACTTGTTGTCATTTTGTGTTTCTCTTTTTATTGATATTCCGTGATAGACTTTTAATTTTATGTATTTATGTGATTTCTGGTAGCTAATTTCTCTTTGTTACTAGCATATATAAATCCATTATTTAGATGGTACAAATTTCTGCGGTACATGTTTTTTGTAAAAGATATGTCCATCTTGGACAAGGTGACATGCTATATGTCATGACACACCCAATGAATTGGGCTTCTTTAGGTTGAGAATTAATTTTGGACTTTAAGACTAAGAAAGAATAACAGGGTAAGGGACTAAGAGTCCAAAAGCTGATTCTTAGACAATATTTACATAATCTATAAGATGATTGTGCGTAATTTTATAAAGGGACAGTTTAGTACACAAAAAATCTTATATTTAAATAGGGTTCGGGAAGGGTCGCACAGTATATAACGTAAGCTCTCACCTTAAAAGATGTAAAAATAACTTTACCGAAATAACTTTACAGGTACTTCAAGTTCCCTTCATTTGTGGATAATTTAATGCTTAATATTAATTGATAGTGTACTGAACTAATTGAGCTTCTCTGTAGCCAAAAATTAAAAAAAAGGTAATGTTGGGGCTGCATTAGATTTGTACAAAAACTTCTTAACAGTATAATTGGACTGCTAAAGGTCCAATTAGCTTATTCTGTTATTGGGCTAAGTTCATTTGGACTTTACAAAATTTGGAGTCGTTTAGGCCTTCATTAGTTCATTTGGGTGATATTTCACCTTCACTGTGGCTAATTCATGTTTCTCTCAAATTTTTTGTTTAATTTTGAATGTCACTTTTCAAATACTCTCATGTGTTTTAAGTATTAAGTTACCAATTCTTCATTCTTTCCATCCTATCCTGATTTTGGTTAAGCTTATATTTTTTTTCCCAATATTAAACAAAGAAAGAAAGTGTCTGTGGTTAAAAAAATATTCATTGCAATATCTGATGAGTGACAAACAAGAAAGTCACCATAGATTATGAGCGGCCAGACAACAATATAGAGATTAAATTAAATAGATAGTGTAGACAACTTAAAAGTTAGAGAGTTATACCTTCACTGCAAAGAAAGTTGGCACTCAACATTTTCAATTTAGGCCGGTGAAGTTGCTACCATGTGACCGAGGTCACGGATTCAAATCGTGAAAATAGCCTCTTGCAGAAATGCAGGGTAAAACTGCGTACAATAAACATTTGTGGCCCGACCCTTTTTCGGACCCGCGCATAATGGAAGCTTAATGCACCATGCTGCACTTATTTTTACAATGCCTAATGGTATAAACAAAATGGCCTCATTTACTCTGGAGTACATTCAATCATTTGTATTGATTTCTAAATATTCTTTTTTGATGTACTTCCAAGTTCCTTGCTTGCATCTTTAGAAAAGAATAGCAGAAAATGGGATTCTTGGAATATATACATTGTCCAAGTTTAACAGTTCATATGCAGATAAGTTAGAATATGGAATCAGAAGAAAAAAGAAAGGATGACATTTATAAATCAAATTGACTATCTGTCTTGGGCTTATTCTCAGCATTGGAATATATGCATGTTCTTTTGTAAATGTGAAACAAGAAAAAAAGGGGTTGTGCATTTGTGCTCTCATTATATCCAATACTTATCAATGTGAATATACTTTGAAAAGTTCTTTCAGTTTCATTCACAAAACAATATACATATACTTCTCTATAAACAACATACTAGCTGTAGGAATCAAATGACTATATAGGAAATAAAGTATAAGCTTAGAAGCATATATCTACTAATGAAATTACAAGATACAATAACTATAACCATTGAAATTGCTCTACTTCCTTGTTCAAGTCTATATCTTTTGGACCATGTTCATAGTCATTTGGGCACATACTATTCAAACAAATGGTCTCCGAAAATTCAATCTTGGCCAAATTTCCATCACTTCTTTGACTGTGGCATCTTTTACTAGATGGTTGTTCAACACAAATATTATTTCTTCTCCTCTTTTTTTCTTTAGTTTCTGGATTCAATGAGAGAGCAATAGAAGTATTCGTGTTCCGCGTATTATTCTGATCTTCTTTCCTTGCTGAGCTCTCAGAAGATGTTAAAGAGCTTTCGAGTGAACACAAGATTTCACCATTCAATTGCTTTCTTTCTGTATCTTTTGAGATTGAACCATCAATTTCTGTTATTGCTGATAATGGAGAAGTTGGACAACAACCCATGTTAACCATTGAAACTAATTGAGAGAGTTCAGCTTTAGCAAGTTCTACTCCAACTGAAGAAGTACCATATCCTGCTAGTGTTTCCTGTGCTTTCTTCAAAACTGATTGTAAATACTTGCCTTGAGCTTCTATCCTCAGTTGTAAATGTCTTTGTACCTAACATACATACAAATTTGTAAATACAACATCAAAAATAACTATGCCTCGATCCCAAGTTGGGGTCGGCTATGTGAATCTTCATTGTCTATGTTGCTCAATTTAAGCTCATTTCACTCTAATATTATACAGAATACAAAAATATTACAAGACCACAAATTTGTACATATGTGAGGATTTATCATAAATTGATTAGTTTTTCATTGATCGTTAGACTACTGCAACCCTCTTCCTTTATTAGGGGCTTGAGACCAGTAATGTGAGTAGATTTCGCCGGTGTGAGTATGCTCACATTTCCGGTTCCAAACCCGTACAGAGGAGGAGGTTGCTGTAGGCTGATACAACCAACATAAAACTAGTCAAATTTATGCTGAATCCTCATACACATAAAATTTGTAAATATCTTGGAAAATTATGCACATGAACATAAGCTAATATTCATATTAGATAAATTTACCTCAATCTGTTGATGAAGTTTCCTCTGGACCTCCATTTGCATTTGTAAAGCTCTTGCTATTTGCAAACTCCTGACAAAAATTTTAACTGGTGAGATGTTTTTATTGCTTGGTTTTCTATGTTACTTTATTGCATTCAGTGGGAAACTATCATTACTCATTCATTTGATTCTGAGCTCCATCACAATTGTCCAAATATAACTTATCACTCTGAGGCTCTCTGAATTCTGCATCAAAATAAGTCCTCTGATTTAAGCCTCTTGAGATTTCATTTTCCTTTGTATTTTCAGGTACTGTTGCGCACAACTCCAACTTACCTTCTTGTTTGTTGTCATCAAAAGATTGATCAGTGGCTTGACTTTTCCCAAGACGATATTTCTGTACAGCAAAAAGAGTACTAATCAATCAGTACACAATATCCACCCCAGACCCCACTCGTGAGCTTTCACTGAGTTTATTATTGTTGTTGTTGTAAGGTGACAATGAGACAATTACCTGCAAATGACTCTTGAGGTGATATAAAGTTAGCCCATGAATATTCATCACTCTCATCAATGATTTTGGTGTTGCCTCTGCATTATCAATCAAATAACAACGTTAAAATCGATAACAAGACAGGTCCTCCAAAATTATGCATATTTAGAGGATTTGATAGGGGTGCAGTGACATTTTTGGAGAATTCGAGCAACAATACTCACCCTCTGGACCTCCTAGTTGAGCGACTGCATCGATGAATTGTTGGTGGAGATCAGGAGTCCATTTTAATCTAGGCTTAGCATCACTTGACAAAAGTAAGTTCATATCTTTATTTTGCTGTGCATTTTGTAGAGCCATTTTTGTTGTTGTTGTTGTTGTTTTACAACTTACTAGGATGACAAGGTGCAATATATGTATGTGTATTGAAACACAGAAAAGAAGTTGTATTGTGTCTCAAAAATGTGGCAAAACTAGTAGTATATATAATTGGGAAGTAGTTAAGGGTGTCCCATGTTGTTCTCACTCCATATCTGGAAACATATGTTGGGAAGGGAATATATGCCTTATGAGCTGTGGCCCTTCTTTTCTTCCATTTCCCATTTCATATCAAACTTTTTCTTTATTTTATTTTCTTCTGTTTCCAAGTTATTTTCTTTCTCTTTCTTCTTTGACTTGAAAGGGTGTGAGAGAATCTTTGATACAGCAAAAACAAAGAAAGCAAAACACACTTCAATTTAAGTCTCAAAAGGAGAGAAAAGGAGAAAAAAGTGTTTAATTTGTTTTTATCTTCCTGTTTTTCCTTCTTATATTTCTCTCTCTTTCTGCTTTGATTCCCCTACTGAAAATAGGCAGCCCCACCATTTTATATAATGGGAACTAACTTTTGCTAAGAACTTAAGAGGAGCCTTTGATATGGTAGCAACAACATAAAAACAATTGATAATATGGATTGCTTTGATTGGTATTTTCTTTTTTGGAGATATTGAAAAAGGATTCTTTAAAACAATTATTTTCTTCTTTCTTGTACATTAATAATTCTTTTTTTGTTGTATTTCTTTCTTTTTTGGCAGCTTCTTTTTGTTGTTTTTTAGAGATGAAGGAATCAAAGAATCTAGTAATAGATTTTTACAACAAACTTTGCCGCATTTATGTTATCAAGAAGTGCTTTGATTATAAGTTAAAGATAAGAGTGAAGCAAAATCACTATAAAAAAAATTAAAACTAGCTACGAACTTCGTAGATTACTAAATTGCTTATAGCTATCTTGGTAGTATTTTGCTAATCCATTGCTAAATAGAAATAACGATAAATTTTTCTGTTTAACTACATACTTTTTCCATCGCTAATTTTTTTGTTTTTTAGTAGTAAACTAGCCCTTTTCAATAACACTACTATCCAAATTATGCCATAGTCCATACTCTTAAGTCTTAACCTTAGTGACTTCCTATGTCTTGATCAATCCTTGAATTTTCAGATGTCCTACAAGTATATGCTTGATATGAACTATGCATATGATCACCACCCAAAAGAGAGAATAATGAAATCAAACTATTATTATTATTTTAATGTAAATGTAGCTATAGTTTGACAGATAATAATGAAATGGCATCAAACTTGGAAGAATTATTCAATGGGACCCTTCCCTTGCATAGAATTTGGAATAACCAAGTTTATATCTCATTTATACACCATCAATTACATGCCAGTCCCCAACTAGTCGGAATCAGTAATTTTATGAATCATTTATATCCATTGGAATCTATTTACCATTATATTTAAAAAAAAATAAGAAAGGAAAAAAGAACGACTCCAATATTATACAGAATACAAAATTATGGAAATGAAATGGTTAAAATTTCCCAGCATATATAATAAGGCTGGTATGAGGACAATTACACTAATAAGAACATATTCTACACTCTATTGTTAGCTGAAGAGCCAAGAAAGATATATATTTTATTATGATCGTTCTACGCCTTTATGATCACATTTTGTTATGCTAAGGCAAAGAAGTATCCAACCGCATAGGCATTATTTACTGTATCGAGGTTCAACTAAATCCAATTCATTTTATTCAATCACGGAGCGCATACTAATGCTAACAAAAAAAATTCAATTCAATACTAGGAATGACGAAATTGTTGGATAATTATTTTAGTTTTACATTGATTTATAATGAAAATGCATAACTTAGTTTATCTTTTTCTTTAGTGCTTAGTTATGTAATTAATATTAGTACTTATTAGCTATACTTATTTTAGCATAACCTATATAGTATTTTTAGATTATGTTAATTTTTATTATGGCTTATTAATTAGCAATATATTTTTATGTAATTTTATTATTTTATCTTTATTATTGAATATTTTAGTATAATGATATGACTTATCTCATATTATTGTATTAGTTTCTTGTAAAACACATTATATAGTTGTATTTTACTAGGACTTTAGAAATATTTGGAGTACAAGTTACATATTTTATGCTATGAAGATTTTACCGGAAAAAAATCCGAAAAATTCGAGAAAAATCGAGATTGAAAAACCCGACTTTGTTGGTTTGGTTTGGTTTATAAATTTAAAAATCCGACACCATTGGTTTGGTTTGATAATTGAAAAATTCAAATCAACCCGACCTATGTACACCCCTAGATTCAATGACAAAAGTATAAATATTAAACCCATCAAATTTAAAAATAAATCCTTCTTTGAGCCTACGTACTTATATGATTGACACCATTCTTCATCCCCCAGCAACTTAGCATGGGATGGGTTTCTTTAATTACCTCTCTTTTCTTCTTTTTCCCTTTAATCAACACACGAATGTAGAAATTATTAAAAAGTTCCATAATTCTTGTACTATATTACAGAAAATAGAAGATTAGTGTGATAAAAAGGAGGAAAAGAATTGGCTTTCTTAAAAGCTTTAACCACATCCAATTGATCTATAAGTAACACAGTATTATCTATGCATAAAGCAAAAGAAAGAAGAAAAAAAGGGAAAAAGAGAAGGCCAAAATGGCAAACAAGAAATCATAAAAAGTCAATTAGATCAGATCAATCTTGTGATTTCTTGGGATGTGGTCAAGACTCTTAAGAGAGTTCGATCGATTGGAATCGAAATCCAATGATTGAATTTCCAAAGTTTTGCCTTCTCAGTGCACTACATTCACTTGGTCTCCTCCATTTCTAAAGATTTTTCAAAAGACTGAAAAATTAGATTCCAACCTATCATATAATAATACACTAGTAATTACTAAGCTTTTTAGCTTTACAAGTCTATGTAATAGTTGAACAGGAATTAATATTATACATGTAATAGTTCCTATGTTTCTCCTATTTGATTACATTATCAGAGTAAGACATGTTCATTAAGCATGAAACTAATTTGATTCCAAAGGGCAGAGCTACTTGTTTGATAGGGTTCAATCAAATCTCAATTCGTCAAAAAAAATTATACTGTGCATATTGTGTTAATATTTTTTTTTTATATATAAAAAATTTAATCTTTTTTTACCTCAAGGAAACCTTCTATTATAGCGGCAAAGGAAATTCAAAAATTGCTTCAAATTACAGGTGTATGAATCACATATTAGACAAGCTTATTGTTTTGTAAATTTTCTTATTAAAATTTCTGACTCCCAACGTAACAAGTTCTTCATCATCATCCTGTTGTGTGTGGTTCAAGTTTGGAAGAATGATTGAATTTTGTAACATTTTATACAGCTATAATGTGTGAAAATCAAGAAAAAGGAGGGAGTAATAGAAGTAGTATCTTTTTTTTTTCTTCTTTCTCTTCAATTCAGCTGCTGTACTTGGAGCTACTTTCTTGCTTTAATATATTCCATTACAAGTAAAGGAGATTCTAGGATGATGCATTAGATCAAAAAGTCACTTAAATTAAAGTATTCTTGAAATTGATCATCAATAATTATTGTGCTAGAGGACCCCATCCTCATAAGAGGAGATCTATCAAAAATAAAAATAAAAATAAATCCAAAAGCATGGAAAAGAAAGAAGAATATGGCCTCAGGAATCCAAAAAAGTGAAAGGAAAGGAACTAGTCACTATCCTAACAAAGAATAATTCATATCTATCCCCAGCTGTTTTACCCTTTGGAACATAAATGTTTTCTGAAAATGACACAAGCATTATGTCATTCTTACCTATCTTAATCTAAGGTTAGATCTTACAAAAAAAAAAAAAAGTCATTGCAATCGTATCACATCCTTAAAAAAAAATGTATCACTTTAGGAGAATCTAACATATACTCGTTATTTTTGAAGGATTCGAGCAATATGAATCTTTTTTATTATCAATAGTAGTAAGATTTTCTTGTTTTTAAAAATCTTTTTTCTTTAACTTGAATGGTATTGTCTAGACCATGTACATATGCTTGGAAGTTTAAACAATGGATGATAAATTGACAGTAAAATGCACTTGCATTATTGGCTGTTACTAAATGAAGTGAAATGAAGCGAATAATTTAGCTCTTAGTTTCTTTATTGGCCAAGCAAAATGTGTTAATCATTGGAACAGACTCGTCAAGTTTAGATAAAATTCCTTCTTTTAATCATGATAACCAATACGTAGCATGATTAAGATTCCTTGATTCCCATAGTGAAATTGACCTTTGGTGAGACCACTAATCCCAAAGTAATGAATCAACTTTCTGCGGCCTGGTGCACGAAGTATTCTGCGTTCATGTAGGGTACGAGGAAAGACCACATTATCCCAATAGATATAATGTAAGCAGTCTATTCTGATGCAAGTATCAATGACTGATTTCACGGCTCGAACTTATAATCTATAAGTTATACAGAAACAACTTTACCATTGCTCCAAAACTTCTTTCCATTACAACTTATTAAAATACGAGTGTAATTTTTACATCAAATTTTGAAGGATAGAATCATAGAAATTCGAAGGAAGTGTCTTTTTTGTTATGTCAAAAAATGTTAATGTGAACATAGGAAACTATTTCAGGGAATTTATTAGTTGGATATATAATTGCTTTTTTATTTTTTTCCACCAAGCCAATCAACATCCCACTTCCTTATGTACTGTCTGTTAATATTAACACATTTATGTGTACAAACCCCACAGTTTCAGCTATGAAGACAAAACAAAATCATGAGAATAATATTCCTTCATTTAATTTTGGCCAAGGATTGCCAGTTTCTGATATCACAGTTTCAGAAATCCCTCAAATGACAGGACTCAACTCAAGTGAGCCTAAAGCAAAGCTCCAACGGAATTCATTTTTTGAGATGTTCAAAGGTTGTTTCCTTGTTAGGATTAAATTAAAAGTATATATACACAGTGAAAAGATCTTTTTACATTGTTAGTTATATACCAATAATACTTATCATAGAGATTTACTTGTAATTACTCGACAAGTAATCTAATAGTTTAAATATTTTTTCACACTACATAAAAGTTATACTCTTATAGTCTTTTTGATATAGGAACTTTTGACTGATCAAACACAAATATGTGCATTACATACCCTTCAAAGGGCATGTCTATATGAGATTGGCTTGTATTTTTGGCACAATTCATTTGGATTTGCAAAGTTTTTCTAAAGAAAGGAAACTGATGCCTTAATTGTTGAAGTGGAGGACTGCTAGTTTTCTTTTGAAAGGCAGTTGGGAGTCTCTTGGTCATCAATTATTTTTCGAACAAGGGTAAAAAATACCTCTTTACTACGAGAAAAGGATTATATATATTCTCCGTTATACTTTTGGTCTATTTTTACCCTCGACGTTATAAAATTAATGTAAAAATACCATTCTTCCGTTAGAATCCTCCAACATGGATTACACCTTCCCACGTGGCTTCACATTTCGTTGAAGTGGACGCCACATGGCATTGCCACTTCACTATCCCAACCTACCCACTTCTTCCACACAATCTCCATCTTCACCCAATCACCACCACCGTCACCTCCTTATTTAGTAATTCAGTTTATGGTAGTTAATTATAAAATGGTTGGGGTATTGAGGTGGCATGCCATGTGGCGGCCAGCTTGGCGAGATATCAAGTCACATGGGATGATTTTGCTTATGTTGGAGGGCCCTAACGGAAGAAGGGTATTTTTGCACCAGTTTTATAACGTCGAGGGATAAAAATAGACAAAAAGTATAACGGAGAATATATATGATCCTTTTACCATAGTAGAGGGCTATTTTTTACCCTTGTCTGATTATTTTTATTTCCTATATATCATTTTTCATGTGATTTTCATTCCAAGAAAGGTAGATCACCTTGTAAAAATCAGATATTATAGTCCCTGTCCAAATATTTTCTATTGCTTTGCCTTATAGCTGTCTTCCCAGTTCAACTGCTAAAGATAGTTGACTGAGGTGAAAATAGACAAATTTTGATGTCATTCAACATGAAATTGGTTGAAATAAAGGACACAGGACAGAATCTTTCTCTCAAAGCCAAAATTTATGTGTGTAGTTTGTCTTAGTTTAATAATGATGATGTAGTAGCCAAATTTCAATCAATTCATTTCTCCCCATAAATGATACTCCCTCAACCATTTTTATCTGTTGCTTTATCCAAAAAAGAGGATTCAAATTATTTTTCGCTTTAGAAAAAGTTTAGAAAGCATTAGTTATTTTTTCAAATTCCACCCTACTATTACAAAAAGCCATATACGTAGTAATTACTTATCCGGATAATTTAGTCAAAAATGCTACGTATTAAATAATTTTATTAATGATTGTGCCAAAACTTTGTAGATGATATAAAGGACCCGAGGGAGTACTACAAAGAAAGCAGAGTAATAGTTTTCTTTTCCTTGTCTATCTACTCCCCATCTCAAATTATCTGGTATATTTTTACGTTACATGCTCCTTAAGAAAATAATAATTAAGAGGTATTTTTGACTATTTTACTTTTATTTAAATCTTATTGGTATTTGAAAAATCTTAATATTATCCATAATTGAGGTGTTTGTAGTTTTCAAGAACAATTACTAAGGATAAAATAAAAAAAAAATATATAATTTGTGTTAAACTTCTAAAATGACAAATAATTTGAGATAACTATATTTAAAAATTACGATAGATAATTTGAAACGGAGTGAGTATACGTTTGAAATTTGCATAGTGCCTTTATTCTACTATGACTTTAGTGGATCAAGCTAATTAACGGATTCTTTAATTAGTATACATTAACTGAACTCCTTGGTTTCTGTTAAAAGAATGCCAGATATTAGACTTGGACTTTTGGAATGATGACTTACGGCGAAATGAAAATGACCTTACTAGCAGTCATGATGTTCTTTTTACACCTCCATATTAGGTTTGGCCTTCTAATGTGCAGCTACTCCAGTTCAAAGAAATTTCAGTCGAATCAGATTCTGAAACTCAAAATCATCTAGGAATTTGGAACTCCAAATTGAAGATAAGTCAAGTCATTAGAGAATTCTTTAAACATTTTGTTTACCTTATAACGATATAATTGAATTTGTTACATGATTTATAGACAAGCGAACTGATTTGATCCACAATGATAAACAAATTAGATTGAAAATAAGATTTAGCGTTAAAATCAAAGAAAATAGCAAGCATGGCTTCGGGAGCAATGCTTCCGAGGACCGCAGTAAGAGCAATATCAGACAGAAAGCAAAGTTAAATTATTTTCTAGAGAATAAAGTATAACATAAGTTTTGCTAGAGATTTCGTGCCCTTACAATGGTTGTTGAAGCCCCTATTTATAGTTATACCTAGAAAACAAGATCATAGGATCAAACCCCTCTTAAATGACAATAATGGGGGCCATTTATGAATATGTAATGGCAGACCATGAATGCCAAAATTCTCTGCAACGGCTGCCTATTTGATATTAAGGAATATTCTTCATTAAATGCCATCTGGTGACAAACATCTGTTGACTGCGTTCCCTTCAGGATATACCCGATACCAACCAAAATTTTTATCCTCGGTCTTGGTTTTCACTTGATTCATCTTCTGTCCGCCTCCGATTCCACGTGTCATGTAATCATCCGATCATTTAATATAAACCAATTTTACCCTACATAGATAGTCTCTCTACTTTCCGATGGCACATCTTTGTATCATCGGGAAGTTGGTGAAGATTCCTTTCTTGACAGAATATTTTCTGAACCCTTCCGAACAGTTTCCGGCGCTTGATAAGACGCACGTCTCCTCGCATTTAATGCCCCGAACATGTGTCATCCCACGATTCAGCAATATTTTTGCCGGTACTCGAGGTAATCGTGATCGCGATTTTAGCCGTCTATACCTTTACTTATATGCCTCATTCTTCTTTTTTCACTTCTAGCAACTTCATAAGCTCTCTTACCCTCTTTGCACATAACTTTCTTCTGTTTTCATCTCTCTATGATCTTCTTCAAAAAAAACTCTATCATCTCCTTATCATTATGGCTTCTCCTACTAAATCTTCCAAGAATTCTGGTCTTCTTTACAGTGGTGGCCCGAAGAGAAGCAAAGGTAAACAAGTTAATGTTGATCCTGATCCTCCCACGGTTAGCACCATTATACCTAAACATCTAAACACCGCCTACGACTTCCAAGAGAAGCTCCCCACCTTAAACCTTCAAACTTGGGCTGTTGAGAAATATCCTTCTTCTATTCACCCTTCCAGTATCCCTACAGTGAAGGAAGATTGTAACTGCCAAGAACTAAATATGATTGCTCCTGACCTGGTGGAGTGGGTGACCTTCACCAAAAAGGGTTTTACGTATGTTTATACATACCCCTTCACTTTGGGCCCATTCTCATTGAGCGGGGGACTTGACCCCGTGATCTTGAAATTCTGCCACCGGTATCAGGTCTGCTTGGCACAAGTAAGCCCTTATGTGTGGCGAACGGTGGCTAGTCTGCACCAGATGTGCTTGGAAACGAGGGAGACCCTAACCCTGACACATATGATGAACCTCTACTCCCCCAAAATCTTTCTGGGTGGGGTGGGGGGGAGGATGATAAATTTCAGCAAGCGTGGCCATCATGCTTTGCTTACCAGCATGGATGATGACAATCACCGTGGATGGATGGAGCGGTTTTTCATCATTGGTACCAGGGAAATCATCCCGGCTACAACTCCATCTTTTCCCGAATCATGGATTGTTCACGTAAATTTTAAATCTACCTCTTTCTTCGAAAAAGGCTATTCTATGTCACTGCTAATCCTTTTCCTTCCATTATTTCAGCTACTCGGTGGACACCACCAAGGGTTGAAGGCCTGGACCGATAGGTTCAGAAGATTCTGGACATCACTACGCCAGAGACCCGTCGGTGGAAAGAGTTGGCTCCCAAATACGGGTGAAAGTCCAAGAACCACGATAAACTGATTCTTTCTATTTCTTGCCTTTGTACATAAGACAACTTGCTAACTATACCTTTTTGTTTGATTCAGGGCTCCCGCAGTATAACGACCCGGCCAGTCGTTTCGAGAGTTATAGCTCCGTTTCCCATATTTCTGTTTATTTATGTGTTGTTCAATTGTGTTGAGTTATTTTGAATTGGTAGTTTGGGTTCGGAGTAATTTTGGAGTAAAATGAGGCACTTAGACTCTTAGTTAGAAAGCTAAGTTAGAAAAAGTCAACTGGAAGTTGATCTATGAGTAAACGAATTCGAATTTGGATTTTTATGATTCGATTAGCTTCGTTGTGTGATTTTAGACTTAGGAGTGTGTCCGGAATATAATTTGGAGGTATGTGGTAGAATTAGGCTTGAATTGGCGAAAGTTGGAAGTTTAGAAGTTTTTAGGCTTGAATTCGAGGTTGATTTGGTGTTATTTTGGGTGTTCCGGAGGTTTGACTAAATTCAGGTAGTGATATATGACTTGTTGGAATTATTGGTTGAAGTCCCGAGGGTTGTGTTATGTTGCGCTCGTTTTTCTGCATGGATAGGTTTGGGTTGTGTTGCGCTCGTTTTTCTTATGTTTCGACGCCGTTTCTTCAAGCATAAATAATATTTCGACGAAACAAAATGAGCTCCGATTTCCTTTTTGATTAAAGCATTAGATCCGTATCGTAATTACGGACCTGTATCAAAAAGAATCATCAAATTTGGACATCGTATGAGGATTTTATGGTCATTTTACTAAGAATTAGGTTGCCAGATTTTTCAGATTAATTATGAAATTGCCATTGACGGCGTATTTAAAAATCTGCACTATTTGCAAATATTGAAACCAATATATCTCCTTAATTTTATAAGGTCAAATTGAGTGATTCAAAAGCCTAACTTGACTAGAATTTCACAAGGAATCCACTGGAGGCATAAAAAGCGAATTTTGGGATCATTTGTCATGAGAAACGAGGCAGAATAGCTAGCAGAAAAATATATAAAATAAGGGTTTGTTCATTCGGTCATATTTTGAGTTAGGGATCTCGGATTTGGAAGATTTTGGGGGCGATTTTCACCACAAGGATTGGGGTAAGTGTTCTCTACTCGATTTTGGTTATATTTCATGAATCCATCTTCGTTTTTGGGATTTGATTGATGATTTCAAAGTGAAATTGAGGGAGTTAGGGCTTGAGTTTTGGAGAGTTTTAGGTAGGAATTTGAGGGACCAATCGGAGTCCGATTTTGATAAATTTTATATGGTTAGACTCGGGAGAGGACGAGATTTATTATTCTGCCATTTTTGACTGATTTCGATACATGGGCCCAAGAGCCGGGATTTGGCCGATTTCAGATTTTTGGCATATTTTGTAGTTTTTATTGTGGAATTCGATTCGTTAGCCTATGTTGATGGTATTAATATGATTATGGTTAGATTTAGAGCTTTTGGAGACCGAGTCCAGAGACGAGGGCATCCCGGAGTAGGATTTTACGCTGTTAAGGTAAGTAATAGTTTTAACTTTGGCTTTGAGGGTATAAACCCGGAGAATTTGATATCGTGTGACTGTTTGGAGGTGATACCTATGCTAGGTGATGGGCGTGTGGGTGTATACCTTGAGGGATTGAGACTTGGTCCGTCCCGTGAGGCCTCATGGCCATCATCTATGTTTACCTAGTTACCTTTTGTTGAACTTGTTTGCCTTCATGTTAGAGATCATGCTTAGGATTTATTCATGCTCACATTATTTGTACTCAGTCATAGAAATTATTGTACATGTTTACCGCAGTCTCTATTATTTGCTAATATGCTGTGATACTTGATGTGGGATGTGTTCCCTTATTTGTTGATGATGGTGAGGCTAGTGAGGTACATGATTGAGTGAGGCCGAGGGTCTGGTTGTAAGGATATTAATACCATAGTGCGTGAGTTGTCCGTGTAGCACGTGAGTTGACCGTGCGGGTCTAGTTATTGATACCATAGCGCGTTAGTTGTCCGCGTAGCACGTGAGTTGACCGTGCGAATCCAGGTATTGATATGATGGCACGTGAATTGTCCGTACTTAGCGCTTGGGCTTTGGGAGCCCCTCCGGAGTCTGTACATACCCCCAGTGAGCGCAGAGTGTTGAGCGTTGAGTGCTGAGTGCGAGTGCTGAGTGATGGAGTGACATTGCTGTGAGGTTGCATTTACTTTTGTTGTTGCTGCATTTACTTGTTAATTTTTCTTGTAGTCTTACTGATTTATGAAATTACCTGTCTACTCCTGTTTGTACTTAATTGTGGAAATAATAATTGGATTATTCTGCTTAGCTCGTCGCTACTGCTCAGTTCCTTAGTTATTTCTGTTACTACTGAGTCGGTTGTACTCATACTACACCCTACACTTTATGTGCAGATCCAGGTGAGTTAGAAGGCGGCGATCGCTGAGTTCAGGCCGGCTATCTTTGGAGACTGCAAGGTAGCTATTAGCGTCCGCAGGACCTTGTTACTCCTCTTGTCATTTCTTCTTTTGGATAGTTAGACAATTTATGTATCTTAGTTCATAGTTTTAGATGCTCATGACTTAATGACACCCCGATGTTTGGAGCTCGTTTCCGTATTTTTCTATATTATATTTAGAGTTGATTTAGTTTATGAAAAATTTAATTGTTGAAATATTTTATTAAATTTTTATAATCGGTTTAGTAGTAATATTTTGGGAAGTAGGATTGCCTTGTAACACGATGGGCACCATCACGACCGTGGTTAGATTTTGGGTCGTGACAAGTTGGTATCAGAGCATAGGTTACATAGGTCTCACAAGTCATGAGCGAGTTTAGTAGAGTCTTGCGGATCGGTACAGTGATGTCTGTACTTATCTTTGAGAGGCTGCAGAACCTTTAGGAAAACTTCACATTCTTGAATTCTTTTCGTGCGGTATTGATTCAGCTTGAAGTATAACTCTTTGAATTCCTTCCACGCATTTGTATCCGCACATGGGCGCTCGGTATCAGTTGTGCATTGACAACTTGTGATTCTCTGGATGAGGTACGAGATGTGATTTTTATGTGTTGATGTCCGGTCAGTCTGGAGGACATGAGGCCGGGTTTTGAATGTAGCTTATGCACTGAGGTGTTGATTGTGTGAGCACGTGCTTGTGGTACTTTTTGGGATATTTAAGAGAGTATTCAGCGCTTATGAGCCTTAGGGCGGTGTGGTTTTATGCTTGGGTCTCGTGTGGTGAGTCTGGGCTGAGGATTGTGGTGTTATGACGGGACAAAGTATTAATTTGAAGGTAATTCATAAGGAACTCGGATAGATAGGACATCTTGGTAGTAGGTTGGATCGGCATGGTAATGGGTATGATTAGTTCTTTGGGTGTGTATGAGGTAATGAGTTCTACAGGTGTTTTGTGGCAATGTCCTTGGGTTTTTAGTGGTCTGCGCAGCTTGGTTGAGTTAGAAGGATTCAGTCCCGATGGATTGGTTTTGTGCCATTGGGGTTCGGAGAGAGCTCTTGATGGTTTTGAGAACAACTCTTGGCACGTTCAAGGACAGACGTTTGTTTAAGAGGGGGAGGATGTAACGACCCGACCAGTCGTTTCGAGAGTTATAGCCCCGTTTTCCCTATTTCTGCTTATTTGTGTGTTGTTCAGCTGTGTTGAGTTATTTTGAATTGGTAGTTTGGGCTCGGAGTAGTTTTGGAGTGAAATGAGGCACTTAGACTCTTAGTTAGAAAGCTAAGTTAGAAAAAGTCAACCGGAAGTTGACCTATGAGTAAACGAATTCGGATTTGAATTTTTATGATTCGATTAGCTTCGTTGGGTGATTTTAGACTTAGGAGTGTGTCTAGAATGTAATTTGGAGGTCCGTGGTAGAATTAGGCTTGAATTGGCGAAAGTTGGAAGTAAAGAAGTTCTTAGGCTTGAATTCGAGGTTGATTTGGTGTTTTGGTGTTATTTTGGGTGTTCCGGAGGTTCGACTAAGTTCAAGTAGTGACATATGACTTGTTGGAATTATTGGTTGAGGTCCCGAGGGCCTCAGGTGAGTTTCGGATAGGTTTGGATTGTGTTGCGCTCGTTTTTCTTATGTTTCGACGCCGTTTCTTTAAGCATAAATGGTATCATATTGAAAACGAATGAGCTCTGATTTCCATTTTGATTGAAGCATTAGATCCGTATCGTAATTATGAACCTGTAGCAAAGAGAATCGTCGAATTTGGACATCGTATGAGGATTTTATGATCATTTTACTAAGAATTAGGTTGCCAGATTTTTCAGATTAATTACAAAATTACCATTGACGGCGTATTTAAAAATCTGCACTATTTGTAAATATTAAAACTAACATATCTCCTTCATTATAAGGTCAAATTGAGTGATTCAAAAGCCTAACTTGACTAGAATTTTACAAGAAATCCATTGGAGGCATAAAAACTGAGTTTCGGGATCGTTTGTCATGAGAAACGAGACAGAATACCTGACAGAAAAATATATAAAATAAGGGTTTGTTCTATCGATCATATTTTGAGTTGGGGAGCTCGGATTTGGACGATTTTGGGGGCGATTTTCACCATAAGAATTGGGTTAAGTGTTCTCTACTCGGTTTTGGTTATATTTCATGAATCCATCTTCGTTTTTGGGATTTGATTGATGATTTCAAAGTAAAATTGAAGGAGTTAGGGCTTGAGTTTTGAAGAGTATTAGGTAGGGATCTGAGGGACCAAACAGAGTCTGATTTTGATAAATTTTATATGGTTAGACTCGGGAGAGGACGAGGTTTATTATTCTGCCATTTTTGACTGATTTCGATACATGGGCCCGAGGGTCGGGTTTTGGGCGACTTCGGATTTTTGGCATATTTTGTAGTTTTTATTGTGGAATTCGATTCGTTAGCCTATGTTGATGGTATTAATATGATTATGGTTAGATTTGGAACTTTTGGAGACCGAGTCCAGAGGCGAGGGCATCCCGGAGTAGGATTTTACGTTGTTAAGGTAAGTAACAGTTTTAACTCTGGCTTTGAGGGTATAAACCCGAAGAATTTGATATCGTGTGACTATTTGGTGGTGATACCCATGCTAGGTGATGGGCGTGTGGGTGTATACCTCGAGGGATTGAGACTTGGTCCGTCCTGTGAGGCCTCATGGCTATCATCTGTGTTTACCTAGTTACCTTTTGTTGAACTTGTCAGCCTTCATGTTAGAGATCATACTTAGGATTTATTCATGCTCACATTATTTGTACTCAGTCATAGAAATTATTGTACATGTTTACTTTAGTCTCTATTATTTGCTAATATGCTGTGATACTTGATGTGGGATGTGTTCCCTTATTTGTTGATGATGGCGAGGCTAGTGAGGTACATGATTGAGTGAGGCCGAGGGCCTGGTTGTGAGGATATTACTACCATAGCGCGTCAGTTGTCCGCGTAGCACATGAGTTGACCGTGCGAGTCCAGTTATTGATACCATAGCACGTGAGTTGTCCGCATAGCGCGTGAGTTGACCGTGCGGATCCAGGTATTGATATGATGTCACGTGAGTTGTCCGTGCTTAGCGCTTGGGCTTTGGGAGCCCCTTCGGAGTCTGTACATACCCCCAGTGAGCGCAGAGTGTTGAGCGTTGAGTGCTGAGTACGAGTGCTGAGTGATGGAGTGACATTGCTGTGAGGTTGCATTTACTTTTGTTGTTGCTGCATTTACTTGTTAATTTTCTTGTAGTCTTACTGATTTATGAAATTACCTGTCTACTCCTCTTTGTACTTAATTGTGGAAATAATAATTGGATTATTCTGCTTAGCTCGTCACTACTGCTCAGTTCCTTAGTTATTTCTATTACTACTGAGTCGGTTGTACTTATACTACATCCTGCACTTTATGTGCAGATCCAGGTGAGTTAGAAGGTGGCGATCGCTGAGTTCAGGCCGGCTATCTTCGGAGACTGCAAAGTAGTTGTTAGCGTCCACAGGACCTTGTTACTCCTCTTGTCATTTCTTCTTTTGGACAGTTAGACAGTTTATATATATTAGTTCATAGTTTTAGATGCTCATGACTTAGTGACACCCCGATGTTTGGGGCTCGTTTCCGTATTTTTCTATATTATATTTAGAGTTGATTTAGTTTATGAAAAACTTAAATGTTGAAATATTTTATTAAATTCTTATAATCGGTTTAGTTTTAATATTTTGGGAAGTAGGCTTGCCTTGTAACACGATAGGCGACATCACGACCATGGTTAGATTTTGGGTCGTGACACGCAGGGTTCTATTTCCTGCCCTGAAGAGGAGGTTTTGGCCGATCCCGCAGAGGCTGCGAGGTTGTTGCAGGAAGCTCTCACTCGGAGCGGTGCCCTTGGGTCTGCTTTCGGTGCAAGTGCTTCCTCTCGGAGTCCCTGGCTAGAGAACAATCAACCAAAAAGGCAGTGTTTTTCCTTGGCTGGGGATAAAAATAAGAAAATAAAGAAGGCCATGCCTGAGCCAGCCGTAGCCACTATGGTTATTGACGATGACGAGAAGCTAGTGATTGAGAAGCTTCTCTGCAAATGAGACAGCGATTTTCATTAGCTCAATAAAATGCTCAATCTGGAGATCTTAGAACCCCAACCGAGGGCGAGGTCCGAGCGCTCTGGGGAGAGATGGATTTAGTAAAGAATACCGACTCTCCCTTTTTGGCCCTAGTTGCTGCTCCCGGTCATATGAGGTCGGAGACCAGGCCTTCTCTGCCTTTGGTTGATGAGCAACCAATAATTAACCCCCTTGGGAATTTAGGGCACAACTATTCACCCCCTTCTACATATCCCCGAGGGAGGAGGAACGTTTATCTCTCGGTTTCAAAGGAGTGGCACCTATTGTCTAGGCTATTTGAGCTCGCCAACTATCTAAAGCCGCTGGCTTCAGAAAAATATAAGAAGAAAATACACTCTCTTTCAGGAGAGTATATGTTAAATAATGCCATGCACAACGCTGCATCAGTATCATATTTGTTCTCTTGCTGCTTGTTTCTATTCATTTGTTACAACATGTTTCTAACTTTGATATTCATTTAGTAGGCCAACTTCCTTGCTTCTGAGGGCCTTTAGAGGTTGATCCTTTACAAATAGGGACTTAAGTCCGAGCGAGATCAACTATTGGCCAAGAGGAATGAACTCGTTGTGCGCCTCCTGGTGCTAGAGACGAGGGCTGCTGAAGCGGCCGAGCTTGAGGCCCAGTTGCAATAAAGTGAGCAGGAGGTGATGGCTCACAATCAAGAAGTCACTCAGCTATATGCACAACTTCAAGATGCAAAGGCTAAGTGGGCTGAGTCTCAAGATTTTATTCTTGCTGCAACCGAGCGCGAGTCTGCCTCCATTGAACGAGCAAATAATTTGGAGGAAGTTTTGTACACCAAAGCTGAAGAGGCTGCTGCTGTCGAGGAAAAATGGGCCCAGATAGAGGAGAGGTATAAGAATATCATGGAGGAAAACTCCGAACGCCTTCCTATCTCCTCAATTCCAAGCCAAACGATTCGAAACTAGCCAAATAACGTGCAAATTAATCAAAATATAATCCATTTCTTGCAATTTAACAGTAAAAATTCCCAACTCCTCTTGAAAAGTCAACCAAAAGTCAACGGTAGGACCCACGTCACGGAATCTGACAAAAATTATAAAATCTGAACCCTCATTCAACCACGAGTCCAACCATACCAAAATTACTCAAATTTGACCCCAACTCGGCATTCAAATCCTCAATAAAAGTCTATAAAATTTTCTACCATTTTCAATCCAAAACACTAATTTTATGATGAAAACAACATTATATTCATGTAATTTAACCCAAACTGAGTTAGAATCACTTACCCCAATCCATATGGTGAACATCGCCTAAACTATCGTTTCAATCCGAGCTCCATAGCTCCAAAAATGTTAAAATGGCCGAAACCTCGATATATAGCTTCTATCCAGGCATTTACTCTTCGCGATCGCGAAGCACAAAATTTTTCAGCCCAAAATTGCCCTTCACGATCGCGTAAAACCAATCGCAATCGTGAAGAACAAACTCCCCAACTCTTCCAGACAGCCTCTAGTATAATGGTCATAACGTTTTGTATAAAACTCTAAATGATAAATGGTTTGACTTTCTGAAAACTAGACATCAAGGACTACAACTTTCACTTTGGGTCCATATTTCTACGCTCTGTGATCTCGATCTTAGCCTCGGTGCCACAAGATTCGAGCGGGATGACCTTTTGGCTGAAGTTGACAGGCTTAAGGCAAGACTGAACCTTCTAGTGCCGGTTCTGAGTTTTCGGGAATCGAGGAAGAACATGAAGAGAATGATAATGAAGGTCAAGATCTTGTGCCGGCGTCAGATCCGCCTATTTCTCCCGGGGGCGTAGATACCTCTCTTCCCCCAAATTCCGGTGCCGATGAAGTTTAGCCTTTTCGGTTTCTTTTCTTTTGTTGTTTTCCTTTTGTATCTTTGTACTTATGCCGCTTGGCATGTTTTATAAATAAAAAGGACCTTTTGTTTGAGTATTGCGCAATGTTCATTCTTTTTACGTCAAATTAAGTAAGGGTTCAGGTGTGTTTTCTCTCGATAGCTTTTGGGTCCGGGCATAAATTCTTCCGGAACCAACCCTTTACTATGAGGGTTTCATAATAGAGGGCCATTGAAGAGGACGTCTCCTGTTCATTCCGGCACTAGCATTTGAAATTTTCAGTTAACTTTCAAATGATAAAATCAATTCATCGTTTGGACAAGAAACAAGATAAAAATAAAAGCACTTCATTTTTATCTTGTTTCTTGTCCAAACGATGAAAATAAAAGTACTTCATTTTATTCCTTCCATCTTCAAAGTACATAAGCATTCATTTGCTAAAAAGAAAAAAGAAATTGCCAATACATTTGGCTAACTTGTACAACTTGTTTCTAGGGGACTAGGTGTGCAGTCCCCGGTCCCGATGAGACATTGTTATTCTGGGGTCTCGTAGTCCTAGTTTTCGTGGCAATTATGTTGCCGTATTCTCATACTATTTCCTCCAGTGTTCGAATACGAAGTATGCGAATTTAAACACTAAAAGTCTTGCTCCTTTGAGGAAAAACACTTGTGAACGGTTGAATAGCCTTTGGTCCGATGGAAAATTTTACTTCCCAGTAGGAATTTGCCATCCAGCCAAAGGCTATTTAACCATCCCGCAGTGGTTTGTTGTTTCAGTGCCTTGTCATTTAAAGGTCTTAACTCTACTGATGATGTTTCCTTTATAGTATGCTTTTCGTTGCTGCTTCGTTAAAATCCTTGCCAGAAAAATCCTATTGGGACAAAAACTGGTCGAAGGGAAAAAGAGTGCATCACATACTTTCAATGTAGGCAAGATCTATTAGCAGTAGTACTTCTTGAAGTGAGTCGCGTTCCAGTTGCTAGGTAATTTGACTTTATCTTGATTCTCTAGCTCGTATGAATCTTTGCCGGTGATAGCTGAAACTCAGTAGGGCCTTCTCATGTTGGATCCAGCTTCTCGGCATTGATTTCTCGAGTGTTCTGAGTTAATTTCCTTAAAACCAAGTTTCCTACTTTAAAGTAGCGGAGATTGGCCCTTCGGTTATTGTACCTCTCCATCCTCTGCTTCTGAGCCACCATTCTTATGTGTGCCAAATCCCTACGTTCATCAAGCAATTCTAGCTTGACCAACAATGCCTCATTATTTGCTTCTTTGTCCGTTCGGATGTACCGTAAGGTCGGTTTTCCTACTTCCACAGGGATCAGAGCTTCTGCACCGTATATGAAAGAGAAAGGTGTCTCTTCTGTGCTTGATTTTGCGTCGTCCGGTACGCCCATAGCACGCCCGATAATTCTTCGGGATACTTGCCTCTGGCTGCTTCTAACCTCTTTTTGAGGTTTTGGATAATCACCTTATTGGTTGATTCCGCCTGCCCATTAGCGCTCGGATGGTATGGTAAAGATGTAAACCTCTTGATCTTCAAGTCTTTAAGAAATTTTGTGACTTTGGAGCCTATGAACTTTGGCCCGTTATCACAGGTAATATCTTTTAGTATTCCGAACCAGCAAATTATGTTTTCCCAAAGGAAGTTGACTACTTCGCGCTCACCGATCTTTTAGTAAGGACCTGATTCAACCCATTTAGTGAAGTAATCAGTAAAAGTTAAAAACAAATCTTACCTTTTCAGGACCCGATGGTAGCGACCCAACTATATCCATCCCCCATTTCATAAATAGCCATGGGAATAATACAGAATGTAGGAGTTCCATCAGTTGGCGCACCAACTATGCGTGGCGCTGACACTTGTCGCATTTCTGAACGAATGCCTTTGCATCTTGTTCCATCCGGGGCCAGTATTATCCCGCCCTAACCAGTTTTAGCACTAACGAATCTGTGCCGGAGTGGTTCCCACAAATTCCTTCATGTACTTCTCTCATTACGTAGTCTGCCTCCGAGGTTCCAAGACATCAGGCCAACAGGCCTTAGAATGATCTTCTATATAATTGTCCACCCAAGAGGCTGTAGTGAGCCGCTTTGGTTCGCAATGCCCGGGATGCCTCCGGGTCTTCGAGAAGTTTGCCATGCTGAAGGTAATCGATAAACTCATTTCTCCAGTCCTAGACTAAGTTGGTTGTGTTTACTTAACAATAGCCGTCCACATCCAGCACCGAATGCATAAGTTGAATGACAGTACCGGAGTCTGATCCATCTATCTCCGTGGACGACCCCAAATTTGCCATTGCATCTGATTCTACGCTTTCCCTTGGGATGTGTAAGATAGACTATTTCATGAATCGTGGAAACATAGTTTGAACTTTAATCACGTAATGTTGTATGCGCTCCTCCTTTATGTCGAAAATTTCATATACGTGGTTTACAACCAGTTGGGAATGATATTTGATTTTGATGACCTCGGAGCCAAGTCCCCGAACTAGCTCAAGTCCTGCAATCAAAGCCTCATACTCGGCTTCATTGTTAGTCAATGGAATAGTTTCTATTGCCTGCCTTAGGGCCTCCCCCGAAGGCGTGATTAGGACCACCCCGAGACTGGACCCTATCACATTGGAAGCCCTGTCTATGAACAAGTTCCAAACTCCTGATGTCGTTTCCGACACCATCACAGCTTCTTTTGCGACCAAAGGCAATAACCCGAGACTGAAATTGGCCACAAAGTCGGCCAAATCTTGTGATTTGATCACAGTCCTAGATTTGTATTCAATATCAAATTCACTAATTTCGACTGCCCATTTGTCCAATCGACCCGATAACTCAGGTTTGTGAAGGACATTTCGTAGGGGAAAGTTTGTCACAACGGCTATCGGGTGACACTGGAAATAAGGCCTAAGCTTTCAAAAGGCGACTACGAGAGCTAAAGCCAGTTTTTCGAGGTGTAGATAACGAGTTTTTTCTCCTGACAATATTTTGCTAACATAATAGATAGGAGATTGCGTACCTTCGTCATCTCAGACTAGTACGACACTTACCATTGTCTCTGAGACCACTAAGTATATCAGTAACTATTCGCCTTTCCCTAATTTTGATAGTAGCGGAGGGCTTGATAGTTAACGTTTCAGGTCTTTTAAGGCATGTTGGCATTCTGGAGTCTATTCCACATTGTTCTTCTTCTTCAGAAGTGAGAAGAAGCTATGGCGTTTTTCCGAAGATCAAGAAATGAACTTGCTTAGAGAAGCCAATCTCCCGGTAAGCCTTTGGACTTCTTTCACACTTGTTAGCTGGTCAACGATGTCCTCAATGTCTTTGATCGTGTCGTGATTTACCTCAATTCCCATTTATGAAACCAAGAAACCCAAGAACTTACCAGAGCTAACCCCGAATGCGCATCCTTTCGGGTTGAGTTTCATGTTATGCTTCCTCAGGATATCGAAAGTCTTCTGGATTTGTTTTAAATGGTCTCCTGCATTCAAAGACTTGGCCAGCATGTCATCTATGTAGACTTTCATTGTTTTACCTATTTGTTTCTTGAACATTTGTTCACGAGCCTCTGATAAGTGACTCCGGCATTTTTAAGCCCGAAGGGCATCACATTGTAATAATATGTGCCAAATTTCATTATGAACGAAGTCTTTTCCTGATCCTCCGGGTTCATCTTAATTTGATTGTACCCGGAATAAGCATCGAGGAAAGTCATCAACTCGTGTCTAGCCGTTGCATCAATCATTTGATCAATGTTTGTCAGTGGGAACGAGTCTTTCGGGCACGCCTTATTCAAGCCTTTATAATCTACGCACATTAGAAATTTGTTATTCTTTTTTGGAACTACAACTACGTTAGCTAGCTAGTCGGGATACTTTACCTCCCGGATTGAATCGATGTCAAGTAATCGAGTTACCTCTTCTTTAACAAACATATTTTTGACCTCGGCTATTAGGCGTTTTTTTTGCCTCACCGGAGGGATGATTGGGTCCAGGCTTAGCTTATGCACGACCACCTATAGCGAGATACCTGTCATATCCTAGTATGACCATGCAAAATAATCAACGTTAGTTTTAAGGAAATCAATAAGCCCTAACCTGAGTTCGGGATTAAGTCCAGTTCCCAAGTGAAATTTTCTATCCAGAAATTCCTTGAACAAAGCTACTTGTTCGAGCTCTTCCACAGTGGACTTGGTTGCGTTTGTCTCTTCCGGTACCTGAAAGTATCTCGGTACCTGGTAGGATTCCGACGACCCCTCATCTTTATTATTTTCGCTCGGCTCGAGAGTAGGCGTCGATTCCTATAATTGCTATCTGTTGGATTCCTTACCCTTACTGCTGAAAATTGATATTGCATTCATTTCTCTTGCTGTCGGTTGATCTCCACTTATCTTCTTGATTCCCTCTTGGGTCGAGAATTTTAGCAGTTGGGGATAAGTTGATGGCACGACCTTCATCATATGCAACCATGGTCTACCGAGGATTATGTTGTAGCCCATGTCACCATCTACCACTTCAAACAAGGTGGTTTTCATGACCCATTCAGCGTTCGTGGGCAGCAAGATCTCCCCTCGGGTTGTCACACTTGCCAGATTGAGCCTAGCGAAGAGCTTTATCGCCGGAATAATGCTTTCGGTTAATTTGGATTTTTCTAGCACTCTCCATTGAATGATGTTGGCTGAAATTCCTGGGTCAACCAAAACACGTTTAATCTTGAAATCTAGAATGTTAAGAGAAATTACCAGGGCATCATTGTGCGGCAGGAGAAGTCCATCGGCATCTTCTTTCGTGAAGGTGATCATGTCATCTTCGACGACTTCCCGGAGTCTTTTGTTGTGAGTCACTGATACCTTCATCTTCTTGGATATTGAGAAAGTTATACTGTTAATCTCATTCCCTCCGAAAATCATGTTGATAGTTAGTCGAGGAGGGTCTTCCCCTATGTTTGAGGGTTCTGTGTTGTCTTGGTTGCGGCAGTAATTATTCTTGGCCCTGTCGCTCAAGAACTTCCTGAAATGGCCGTTCTTTAACAGTGTTTCCACTTCCTCACGCAGATATTGGTAGTACCCAATTTGGTGGCCATGAGTCCCATAATATTCGCACCACAAGTTAGGATCTCTTTAGCTGGGATCAGATCTAATCAGCTTCGCGAATCGTGCCTCTTTGATATTCCTCATGGCTGATACCAACTCCATGACGCTAACGTTGAAATTATATTCCGATAGCCTGGGATAAGTGGAACCCGGGAACCCGATACCTCTTTATCCTAAAATGACCTGTTGTTTCGGTGGCGGTCAGTTCTTCTATCAGGGGCGAACTTATCCACGGATCAGAACCCTTTGATGTCATGTTCTTCGGCTCTCTCGTACGATAAGAATCGGCCCTTAGCAGATCGCCGGTCTACCTCAAAATCATCTTTAAATTTATCCCTGTTCTTGTCTTGGTCCCGACCCTTGGTTGATGTCAGGAAAGTGAGATGATCATCTTCTATCCTTATCTTTGATTCATAATGGTTATGGACGTACGTCCATGTGGTTTCTTGGAACTCGAGCATGCTTTCTTTTAACTTTTGGGAGGCGTCGGAGCTCCTTGGATTCAAACCCTTAGTGAATGCCTCAATTGTCCATTCATCTGGCACGGTCGGTAACACCATCCTTTCTTTCTGGAACCTGATCACGAACTCACGCAGCAATTCAGACTCTCATTGCAAAATTCTGAATATGTCCGCCTTTCGGGCCTGGACCTTCCTGGCCCCAGTATGGGCCTCGATGAAAGAATCTATGAGCATTTCAAAATAATCAATTGAATGTTCATGTAAAAGCGAATACCATATCAAGGCCCCTTTCGTGAGGGTCTCTTCGAATTTCTTCAGCAGAATTGACTCAATCTCATGTTGGGCCAAGTCATTTCCTTTCACTACCGTTGTATAAGTTGTGATGTGCTCTTAAGAGTCAGAATTCCCATCGTACTTCGGTTTGTCCAGTATTTTAAACCGTTTTAAAGTCAATTCTGGTGTTGCGCTCGATTTAAAAGGCAATTGGGTGTACTTCTTCGAGTCCGGGCCCTTCAACACTAGTGGTGCACCCGAAATTTAGTCCATTCGAGTATGTAACTCTTTCGCATTCTGATCCATCCGCTTTTTCATTTCTCTCATGAATCTCATGAGTTCGGTTTTGAAGGGATCATTGCCATTGTCGTTACCGGATTCGTTACCAGTCTCCCCGGCTCTGTCGAAGCCCACCTTACCCCTCAGGGTGTTATTATCAACTCTTTGAGCCGCTTGATTTGCAGGAATACCGGGAGGAGCTGGGTCTCTTCCGTTTGCGTTGTTGGAAGCGCCTGATAATGCCTGCGTCAGTTCCGTCATAACCTGGTCCTACCTTGAAAGATGGCCCATGATGATTTTTTGTTGCTCTCTCAAGATCCTTATTGTTTTCGCAACTTGCTCGTCCTCAGCGTCATCGGGAGTCGTTTCCCTCACATGTCGGGGATATTGTCCGCCATGGACCGGAGTTGCTACGTTCCCCTTGTTACCGGTGTCACTAATTGAATCCTCATGTTGATGCAGATTTTTGTGTTCCTCAATGTTGTGCGCGATGTTGACATCGTTAGCTGCCATTTTTTTTTAATTTTTGCTAGGAAACAAAGAATCAGACAAGTTAGTGATAGATGAGAGGATCAACTCAATTACGTAGTTTTTCAAACATCACGGTGGACGCCAAACTGTTTACCCGTAAAATGGGATAGTTGAATTTGTTACGTGGTTTATAGACAAGCGAACCGATTAGACCCACAGTTATAAACAAATTAGATTGAAAATAAGACTTAGCATTAAAATTAAAGGAAGTAGCAAATTTGGCTCCAGGGGCAATGCTTCCGAGAACCGCAATAAAAGCAATATCAGGCAGAAAGCAAAGTTGTATTACTTTCTTGAGAATAAAGTATAACATAAGTTTTGTCACAGATTTGGTGTCGTTTTAATGATTGTTGAAGCCCCTATTTATAGTTATACCTAGGAAACAAGTTGCTAGGATCAAGTCCCTCTTAAATGATAATAATGGGGGTCATTGATGAATATTTAAAGGTAGGTCATGAATGACAAAATTCTTTGTAACGGCTGCTTATTTAATATTGAGGAATATTCTTTATTAAATGTCATCTGATGACAAACATTCGTTCGCTTCCGTTGACTGCATTCCCTTCGGGATCTACCCGATACCAACAGAAACTGTTGTCCTCGGTCTTGGTTTTCACTCGATTCATCTTTCGTCTACCTCCGATTCCACGTGTCATGCAATCATTCGATCATTTAATATAAACTAATTTTACCCTATAGACATTTCTAAGGCAAGACATTCGTTTAAATTTGTCTTGACTCTGGTTTGGGACAATGGAAACGGGTGGAAACTAACTTTCTATCGAACTTCTTGCATGTTAAGGGATTAATTCAAGTTAAATCGGAAAGTAAGAGTTTGAAATTGAAGTTAGGAGAGCTAAATAGATATATTCTCTTCTCACGTTGGGCTAAGAAGCAAGTTTCGACAATCCATGTGATGAAATAGGTAAAAAAAAAAAAAAAATGGCTACATAAATAGGCTAATTTTTAAGCTGAATAGTAGATTGATGTTTTCAATTCTAAAGCAAAAAGTTGACTATTGTGATTGAAATTTCTCTTTTAACTTTTAGGGTCACAAATGTCCCTCTTAACCTCCGATATTATAAAACTAGCACAAAAATACTTCTCTCCCTTAGGACCTTCCACTGTGGCCACACCATCTCACATGGCATAACGTTTCGCTGATATAGACACCATGTGGCACACCACATCACCGTCCACTTCTTCCACCAACACCTTCCCCTTCACTCGGTCTCCCAAAAGAGATCATCCGTTTACACCAAAAAAAAAAAAAATTAAAGGAAGTTGTTTACTAATTAATTCTATTAAGCAAATAGAACACATAATATATTGTTATCTCGACATATTGTACAAACGAAAAAAAAAAAAAGATTCTCCAGTACACATATGCTTGTATATTCCTAAGAAAGGGAGGGAAGGCAAAGGAACCCATTAAAGCTTTAATTCTAGGAAGGAAGCTCATCTCTGCACCGTAAAGTTAAAAGTTTTATAGTTGGATTATTGACACTCTTCAGTTTCTTAATTCACTTTAAAAATGAAGAGTTTAAAGAAATTTTACAAAAATTGAGAAAATGGAAAAGATAACTAGCCATCCAGATTTGTTTGAACAAATCATATGAAAACACAACATACATCCAACCGAGAAAAAAAAACTGAAAGTGGAAAAAGACCAAAATTTCACATTATATCCAAACGAAAAACGAAATAAACAAAACTGTGTATCCAATTTTACCCACTTTAAGGGAAGAAAATAGAGCCAGTAAAACGAATCCAACTAATATAACTGGGGAACTCTTCATGAGCTTCAACTTACAAAATATCAATTCAAGCAAAAAAAAAAGGTGATGGTGGCGGTGGTTGGGTAATGGAAGAGGTGGCGGTGGAAGAAGGAGAGGGTAAAATATTGGTTGGGACGCTGATGTGGAAATATGCGACATAACGTCCATCTCAGCAAAATGCAAGGCCACGAACATGGTGTGGCCAAGGTAGAGAATCCTAACGGAGAAGGGGTATATTTGCATCAATTTTATAACTTCATGGGTAATAGTGGGCGTATAACGGAGGGTATAAATAAGAGCAAAC
Source organism: Nicotiana tomentosiformis (assembly GCF_000390325.3). Classification (NCBI taxonomy): domain Eukaryota; kingdom Viridiplantae; phylum Streptophyta; class Magnoliopsida; order Solanales; family Solanaceae; genus Nicotiana; species Nicotiana tomentosiformis. The sequence goes on along the minus strand of NC_090821.1, from coordinate 59,589,564 downwards.
TTTATTTATGGTCATCCGTTAGAAACTAATATCAGCCGCTAGCCACAAATTGTAATATGTATTTTATAGCCCAAAATCAATTATAACGGCTAGCCAATTAACTAGCTAGTCCATTTAATATCAATTATGACCAAGCTACCAGTCCAAGTCCAAGCCCAAACGATCAAAAGACCAAACCTGCAATCCTAAATATCTCACTCTAGAGACAAAAATTAGATTTTTAATCTATTTCTCTTCTTACCACCCCCCTTATCAACCCTTTCCCCTTCTATGCTAAAGTTCAGTTTGTTTTTGACTATGGCCGAAGCTTGCCCCCTCCAATTTTGAGTAAGCCTGTTGTCTCTCTCGATTTTCCCTTCAAAACTCATGACTTTTTCTACTCTCTCGTCTGCAACGAGATTTGGTCAACACAATTAGCCAAATAATTCTGATATTTTTTGAAGCAAATCACGTGAAGCCCCTTCTCTAATCTTTTTCTAGAGATATGCCTATACAAACGACCAATTTCTCTGCTGCATTTTAAAATGGCTCTTTGATCGTTTGGAATTTAAAATCCCGCTCTATCTATAAATACCAGCGTTTAAGAGTTTTGAGGAGTGATTTTTACCTCCATAGAAGCTTATTGCTTTTTTTTTTTTATCATTGCCATTTCCTCTTTGTAATATATTGTAGAGGGTTGGCTCCCATTTGGCCCTCAAGTATCAAGTACTCTCCCTATCCTATATTGCAACCCATGCATATCAAACATGAATATTTTATCAATCTCTTTTTTGGACCAACTTTTTTATAAAAAATTGTATATGAGGCTAATATTTAAAAGTTATTTTAGATTATGTATTAGACTGGAGAGCATTTCTTTTGAATATTGGTATATTACAAAATATATATATATATATACAAAATAGACTGTCACTATACAAAAATTATACAAAATAGACTGTCACTATATAATTTATATATAATAGACTGTCACTATACAAAATATATACAAAAATAGACTGTCATTATACAAAAAATATACTAAATAGACTGTCACTATACAATTTATATACAATAGACTGCCACTATACAAAATATATACAAAATTGACTGTCGCTATACAAAATATATACTAAATAGACTGCCACTATATAAAATAATATACAAAATAGACTATCACTATATAACAAATATACAAAATAGACTGTCACTATATAAAAATATACAAAATAGACATTTCGAGCTATTAGATGTAATATGTTTGGGCCGGAGGGCAATTTTGTGTCAATGTGCAAAAACATGGGCTATTAAAATTTTGATGGGCTATAGAGGATAGTTTTCACTATAAAAAATAATCTTTTTTGCATAGTAGGACATTTTGGCATTTTCCCCTCAAATATATTGGTTGTCAATAGGGGTGGCAAATGACGGGTCGGGTCGGATATGAGTCGGGTCGAAAACGTTAATATAAAAACAAACAAATTATCCGACCCGGTCCATATTTATTACAGATAAAAAATAAGTTAAGTGACGAATAATATGGATATCCATATTATCCATGACTTCTTGAATATGATTACTTTTGAGAGAATTCTTAGTCTCACAAACTTGAGGAATCCCCAATTTGAGGCTTTAAAATGTAAAAGTTAACCCATTAGTTATCCATTGGTTATCCATTTTCTAAATGGATAATACAGTTCTTATCTATATTTGGACCCGTTTTTAAAAAACCCATTATTCGACTTATGTTTTTAGTGAATAATATCGTGAATAAGTGTTTTATTTTAATCATTTTGCTATCACTAGTTGTCAAGTTACAGGTCATCCTTAAAAACTGCCATGATGACAAGTTTCATAAGGAAAGAAGAGGTGGAGTATTAATTTTCCCATCAAAATCACAAAAAGAAAATAGAAGAATAAAATGATGATGATATATCAGAGCTAGTAATTGCATTATAAGTGGCTGACACCTCAGATCCACTTCCTTCACTTAATGCTTATTATCTGTTTTGTTACTTTCCATCTTCAATTTGTGGAGTGTTCAGGTGGTTTTACACAATAAGTCTTACTTTTTTATGCTTTTTGAATTATGTCAAAAATATTCCACCAAATTTGATGCTCTGTCCCAGCTTGTCTTTTTCCTTTTCTTCTTCTCTTTTTTACGGGAGAAAACAGAAAAAAGCTGATTTAATCAAATAATGCATTTCGTTGGTCTTAAAGATCCTAGATGTGACACAGACACGAACTCCAGTTTTCACTATTTCTTTCATGTGACACGTAAAGAAACAGTGTTAAATTTGCAAGCGTAAGGGAAACCATCCCAAAAGAAATGCAAGTACGTCGAAAAGACAATTATCTCACGTGCAAACATATACCGGCAGAATTAAATATCTCACAAGATACGCCAACTGTAATTATTGTTGATCAACACGAGAAATATACGATACAGATATGATAAAAGCAATTGGAAATATTATGTTAGTTATTAGTATTCTAAATCTTTATCGGATATTCTAGTTACCAGATTTAGTTAGATAGACAAAGAGATGATTGAATTTTAAAGTTCAGTTTTTTCAGAGGGAAAGTGTGGATAAGATCATATAGTCCCCAATAGTCTTATGTTTAGGTTTACGTTATTGGAAAGAAATTTAGAGTATGTTAAATCAACCTGCAGGTACATATTAATGTTAAAGGATTCAAGAAAGTTCAAGATTAGCAAGATTATTGTTTAAAAGGGACTACATCAGAATGTGCAAGATGCCTTTTCTTTAACCATCAAAATGTGCAAGATGGCCTTTTTTTCCTTATATTTTTTAAGTTTTTGAGGATAGAATGGACTTTTTTTGGTTGGGATTTAGACCCTGCAATTAATGGTTTAAAGTGGAGTTGCTGCATGACCACCATCTTATTTAAAAAGCATAATTAAATTATTAGAGAAAATACACTTTTAATAACTTAATAATTATATTAAGTCTCAATAGGTGGCCTAGGTGTGTGACGATTATTTGCTCCCGAGCCAGGGTAATCATGGCTCTCTAAATCCATCCTTTCATTGATGAACTCTTCCTCCATAGCTTCCAATTTCATCATCTGCTTTCAATCATATTCAAAAAAATCCCCGCAAAACGAAGAAAATGAGATCAGAAACAAGAAATCCATGAAGTAACCCTACTCTCAGAAGCCAAACTCCACTTATGAGATTACACTGGGTATGTTGTTTTAATATATAACAGTATGTTGTTGTAATATATAACAGCAGAAGTACCTGGTTAGTATATGCAGGTGGTGGAAGTTCTTGATTTTCATGCAAAAACAGACGCGTATTCCCTGTAGTACAAGAAGAATGAAGTTCAATGAAAAACAAAATCAGATCATATGATTAACTTAAGCCACTTCAAGAATTAGATAGAGAAGTGATCAAGATTATGTACTTGAGATTGGAGCAGCATTAAAAGAGAAAATGTTAGAGATAGCTAATAAAGCTATAAGTAGAAGAAGGGCATTATTCCCTGCCATTTTTTGTATATATGACACTCAAACTCCTCTGCAGATTCATCCTAATCCACTTCCCTATTTATACTTAACACATGTAGTTGAAGTACTCTATTGTTTTAGAAGCAAAGAGAAATTATTTATTCTTGTCTTAATTAATAAACCATAAGAATCTGTCCTAAAACTAAACTATATAAATATAAATATTAGTTAAATACTCTTGTTATGGAGGAATGCCTACCCTAGTACTTCCTGTCCTCCCTGAGAAGAACATATCGATCCCTTGCTTTTCCAAACATGATCAGATTGACTTATTTTATAGCTAGGTTGTTAAGTGCACCAATGATACAGTTTGTTTTTTTCATTGAAATCTTTAAAATTTAATTCTATTAGTGGAGCACTGCATGAGCCAGTACGAATATCCATATGACAAGGTAGAACATTGTTATATTTGGCTAGCTAATGATGTGATATTGTCTACTTTAGGTCAAACTTATATGATTTTCTCCAAAAAATCTCGCACCACTAAGGATATCCATATATCGCAATACCCAATAATCTGTCATTCGAAACTAAGTACCACATAACTAATTACACGGAGATTTATTAGCTTATTGTACATGATCCACATGATCCGAGTATTTATAGTTACTAGCTCACAAGCTTCCTCTTGATTCTTGTGTGTGGCACCAAAGTACGGATAAAGACTGAAGGCAGTAAACTGATCTGTTTCTCACCATCACTTTGTTGGATTTGTTTCTTAGCTTTTCATGAACCGTAACTTGAGAGCTGCTCTCTATCATCTCCATACTTGTTTCTTTATACGGTTAACTTATAACATAAAGTCAGCCAAAACCCTTTTTAATATGATGTAATATTAATCCGTTTTGAGTTTCTAACACCAATAAAAATACTTCTACAGTTAATTTATATGTAGCTTTATCCCTTGTTAACTTTTAATGTGCAAACTTTGTCCGCGCCAATAAGATATATCTCGGGACAACTTTCCTGTGAACTGTTTTGGTCTTCAACAAATATGATTTTGCCACGTACAGATCACACAAAGCTTAAAAACCAAGTATATATCAGCTAGCAAGAGAAAAACAAGCACTATGAAGAATAATTGATCCAAGTTTAATTTGTCGGCCATAACTCAATAAAAAAGTATATATGTTTGTGTATAAACTATGATGTAGTTTCATATGAACTCACTGATATTGACAAACTAAAAGCATCATTTCGTGATGTCTTTTCTAGGCTGAAATTTTTTCACTTCAATTGGTATCCACTGCAGGATAATATCGTTCATTACTCTTCTTTTTTTTTTTTTTTTAAGGTCAAGGAATTAAGTGAAGAAAATTCAAATGACAAGCAAGTTACTTTGGTTCATTTTATCCTTTCTTTCTCCTAACCAAAATTGATAAGTGAATATATGTTTAGTTTATTCAAAAAACTGACAAACATATAATATATTAAAATATTTTTATGGGAGAATTTTTTTAGTAATACATGACAGTTATTTTCTTAATCGTCTAACAATAATTTTTCATTGATGTACGCTTTCAAGGTTAACCAAATTTAATAATAAAACATAAAAATCAATATGATACCTAAATAATGATATGTTTTATTTAATTTTAATTATCGAAATATCTTTTTAAATTCGAAAAAGATATAGATTTAATAGATTTTGACATATGAATATGGAAGAACAAAGAGATTGACGTATTTCAGTAAAACTTGATAAGAAAGTGATGATACAATCGATTATCTAAAGTAAATAAAAATGGATGCACTTTATCGTTCTATAAAATATTACTACATCCCATGAGAGTTTTGACATTTTTTTTTAAAGAAAATACTATATAAAGTCTTAAAAGTCTATATATAATTATATATTTATATATCGATTTAGTTCGAAATTTTTTACTCAATACCAAACCAAATCAAACTAAACCTAAATGGGGTTTCTTAATCGTTTAACTTTTCGGTTTGATGTAGTTTTCCGGTTCGATTTGAACACCCCTCTTTATAGTACTAGTGGAACTTTCCTATACACCTTTATAAAATTATCGCTTATATTTGATCCCATTAAGAAAAATTTTGGAAAAGTAGCCCCACGTCAAAATTTTAAAGTTTATTGCCAGAATTTTGAAGCATGCTCCAATTTTGGTAGTACACTTTCAAAATTCTGACAACGTGCTTTAAATTTCTGGCAACGTACTTTAAAATTCTAGCATTATGCTTTAAAATTATGGCAACATGCTTTAAACATTTGACAGCAAGCTATTTTTTAAAACATTTCTTAACGAAAAACATAAATAGTGTCACTAAATGATCCTATTTGTGTAAATCTCCTCCTATACAATGTATATGAGCTCTGTTTATAATATGTTGTGCATCTACGGGCGTCAAATGTGTGGGTATGGTTGAATTTAGATAGGTTAAAATAAGCGGGTCAATAGATTATTGGTCGAGATAAATTGAGTCAAAATGGGTTAGAAATCGGATCATTGCTCAATCCGTCCAAATCTAACCAATTCTAACATATCAAACAAAAGAACTCTTGGGTCAGACATATTTTTGTTTCCATAACAGCAACAATTAATCTAGAACTTAAGGCTATGAGATTAGTAGCATTGACATTATAAATCTCTTTCAAAACCTTGTGATCAGTCAAATATGGTATAGACATATACTGTATAGGGATTGTTACACAAATAGTCGGCCAGATTTAATGTTTACTTTTTTTAGTCGGTATACATAGATTATATATTGATTATACACAGTTATACATATATATTACATAGATTATACACATATTATACCTTCGCCGACTATTTTAAGTTTAAAAGATTAAGTGAACGGCTATTTGGGTTAATTACTGTATATAGGGTTATGAAATTTGGCCCAAGCCTAAATGACTCGTCCAATCCGTCCAAGGTTGAGCTGGTTATTGACCCGCTCATTTATTGAGCTCAATCCATCTTGACACAATCTTTCTCAACCCATTTAAAGGTGGATTGATTTTTAGCCCAAATTGATCTATGAGTAACTTTGCCAAAATATCTTAGAAATAATTCTTTTTTGTTTGATATGTTATATATGACCATAACAAAAGGAAAAAAAAATTGTATTTCGTACTTATATAATTCATAAGAAAATAATACATATTAATTAGATCTTGAAAAGAGTTGGGCGGGTTGAGCTATGACCCAAATTTTAGTCCATCTCAGCCCATATATCTTTTAGGCGAGTCATTGACCCATCCATTTATTAACTTATCCGATTTTGACCCGCCCAAAATCGACTCAACCCGCCCATTTAATACCCCTAACTGTATATAACATGCTAGAGTGTTATTTTTTCCGGCATGTTGCCTCTATTCTTTCGTTGCTCCCCCAATTTACCACTAGGGTGAAAAATTATCAGCCTCATGTGTTTATACGGTTCAATAATATATATCTTTATTAACATAATTATAAAAAACGTATAAGTCATAAGTGATTAATATACATTTTCACTTTAATTTATTATTTAATCATGATAAATTAATAGAATTGATGTAAATATCCAGTGCACATACATTTTTGCCATATTGTGGATATATATAATTATTTACCCGTGAAACAGTACAATTGAATTTATAAAATTTCAAAAGGACCACTCAACTTGGATTTTAGCTTCCCGGGAAACATCCTCAACCTTGGGTTGAACAACAATACAAGATTGCCCACCTTGAACTCTTTGTTCCAAATATATTTGTAGATATTTCATCGTTTCTTTGTACAAGGACAAACTCGCATAAGCATAGTACCGGAACTCATCCAATTCATTCAAATGTGCAACCCTCAAGTTAGCGGCTATATCCGAATCAAGATTCAACTTTTTTACAGCCCATATTGCCTTGTGTTCTAGTTCCACCGAAAGATGATAAGCTTTTCCGAACATCAACCGGTATGGCGATATTCCGATAGGTGTTTTGTAAGTCGTCCGATAAGCCTATAATGCATCATCAAGCTTCTTGGACCAATCTGTCTGATTAATATTCATCATTTTGGACAAGATACTCTTTATCTTACGGTTGGAGACTTCCACTTGCCCACTAGCTTATGGGTGATAGGGAGTCGTGACTTTGTGAGTAACACCATACTTGCTAAGTAAAGTGTCAAACGTTTTGTTGCAAAAATGTGACCCCCCATCGGTTATAATTGCATGTGGAGTACCAAACCTTGTGAAAATATTCTTGTTCAAGAAAGCCACTACACTTCTCGCCTCATTGTTGGGTAACATGATGGCCTCAACCCATTTGGACACATAACCCACCGCGACCAAGATGTAGGTATTTCCACAAGAACTCACAAAAGGGCCCATGAAGTCAATGTCCCACACATAAAAAATATCAATTTTGAAAATGGTTGTGAGATACATTTCATTTTTCTTTGAGCTTTCACCGGCCCGCTAACATTCATCACATTTTTTCACTAACTCACTAGCATCTTTATAAAGAGTAGGCAAATAGAAACCACAACTAAGCACTTAGGCCATTGTTCTCGCTCCACCATGATGATCACCATATGACAAAGAATGACAAGCCCCAAGAATATCACCTTGCTCTTCTTTCGGTACACACCTCCTAATTATCCCATCTGTACAAATCTGGAAAAGGTATGGTTCATCCCAATAAAACAATTTGACAATCTCTTTTGAGCTTCTTCCTTTAGCTTGAAGAGAACTCATCCGGAATGATTCCGCACACAAGAAAATTTGCTAAGTCCGTAAACCATGGCACCTTTTTTTATTGAAATTGCCAAGAGTTGCTCATCGGAAGAAGAGTCATTGATTTCAAGGCCATCATGCGGCCTCCCCTCCTCCTCTAAACGAGACAAGTGGTCCGCCACTTGGTTTTCACTCCCTTTCCTATCTTGGATGTCAATATCAAATTCTTGTAACAAGAGCACCCATCTCATCAACCGAGCTTTGGAGTCTTTTTTGCTCATAAGATAACGAAGCACCGCATGATCCGTATGAATAATAACTTTTGCACCCATCAAGTATGGGTGAAACTTCTCAATTTCAAATACAATAGCAAGGAACTCTTTCTCCGTAATGGTATAGTTGACTTGGGCACTATTCATGGTCTTACTAGAATAGTGGAACGGATGAAAAATCTTATTGATGCGTTGCCCCAAAATAGCCCTAACCGCTACGTCACTTATATCACACATGAGTTCAAAAGGCACACTCCAATTTGGAGCGGTGATGATGGGATTAGTTGTCAACTTGAGCTTCAACAATTCAAAAGCTCTCATGCAATCATCATTAAATTAAATTTGGCATCCTTCTTAAGAAGCTTGCATAATGGATTAACCACCTTAGAGAAATATTTGATGAAGCGCTGGTAAAAACCCACATGGCCTAAGAAACTCCGCACACCCTTCAGCGAAGTTGGGGGTGGAAGCTTAGAAATCACCTCAATCTTTGCCTTGTCAACTTCAATTCCATTCCTTGAAATTTTGTGGCCAAGGACAGTACCTTCCTTGACCATGAAATGGCATTTCTCCCAATTGAGCACCAAATTGGTTTCTTCACATCTAGCTAACACTTTGTCCAAATTTGCAAGACAATCATCAAAAGAATCTCCAACCACCGAGAAGTCATCCATAAAAGTTTCAAAGTAGTCCTCCACCATGCCCATGAAAATAGCCATCATATACCTTTGAAAAGTCGTTGGTGCATTGCACAAACCAAATGGCATCCTCTTGAAGGTAAAAGTACCATAGGGAAATATAAAGGTTGTTTTCTACTGATATTCCGGAGCAATGAGAATTTGGTTGGCCCGAATAACCATCAATAAAATAATAGAAAGCACGACCGGTCAATCTATCGAGCATTTGATCTAAGAAAGGAAGTGGAAAGTGATCATTTCTTATGACTTTGTTGAGCTTGCGATAATCCATACACACCCTCCAACCGGTCACCGTTCTTGTAGGAATAAACTCATTCTTGTCATTGGTGACCATCATCATGCCCCCTTTCTTTGGGACACATTGAACCGGAGAAGTCCATTAACTATCGGAGATGGGGTAGACAACCCCAGCATCCAACCACTTGATAATCTCCTTCTTGATAACTTTTTGCATAGCCTCATTGAGTCTCTTTTGATGTTCAATAGATGGTTTTGCGCCATCCTCCAACTTGATATTATACATGAAAAATGCTAGGCTTATACCCCGAATATCCGCCAAGGTCCACCCAATAGCATTCTTCCTCTTTTGTAGCACCGCCAATGTGGAATATGCCTGCACGCTAGTCAAACAAGAGGAAAGAATAACCGTAAAGTAGAACAAAAATTCATACCGAAGATGTGGAAGAATTAACTTCAACTCCAAGATAGGTGGTTCTTCAATAGAAGGTTTTGTAGGAGGATGGGTCATATTTTCAAGACCCAAGGACAATTTTCAAGGTGCATAGTTGTATGACCTCATTCCTTGCAAAGAGTTCAAACATTCCATGAAGTCATCCATCTCGTCATCATCAAAGTTGAGCAAAACGGCCTGCAACATATCACCAACATTGATTGTAGCACTTGTTTCATCAACAATAACATCAGTCACCAAATCGACAAAAGAACACACTTCATTGCTATTTGGTTGCAGGATGGATTTACACGCATGGAACACCACTTTTCATCACCAACCTGGAAAGTGAGTTCTCCAGCTTCCACATCACAAAGAGCCTTACCCGTAGCAAGGAAAGGTCTCCCAAGAATAATTGGCATATCATAATCAACCTCACAATCTAGAATGACAAAATTCGCCGGAAGAATTAATTTATCAACCCGGACCAAAACATATTCAATCACACCCAACAGCTTTTTCATGGTACGATCGGTCATTTACAATCTCTTGGAGGTGAGTCTTGATTTCCCAATTCCCAAAGTCTTGAAAATCGAATAGGGCATCAAATTTATACTTGCCCCCAAGATCACAAAGAGCTTTAGCAAACTCGGCATTTCCAATTGTACAAGGAATCACGAAAGCACCGGGATCATCCATCTTAGGAGCCATTGAATGAACAATTGCACTCACTTGATGAGTGACTTTGATGGTCTCAAATTCATCGGCCGCTTCTTTGTCACAAGATCCTTCATAAACTTTGCATAACCGGGCATTTGTTCCAAAGCTTCGACCAATGGCACATTGATTGAAAGACTCTTCATCATTTGAATGAACTTCTTAATTGATTCTCACCATTTTACTTAGCAAGTCTTTGAGGGTATGGAGGTGGAGGCTTAGGCAATGGTGCCTTAGCCTTTTGCACTGTCGGCTCCGGTATGTCAATAATGTGTTCCCTAGACGGGTTCACCTCCTCTTGAGTCTCTTCCACACTATCATCAATATCAATCCGAACTTCCTCATTAGGTTGAACAATATTGTTTGGGATCTCTTCTTCTTCTTGCATCACTTGATCATCATCAACAAGTCGTCTTTCACTTGAGGTGGGTACATTCCTACCTCTTCCACTTCTTATGATAACCGTTATGGCATACCCCGTATTATTACCACCCTTTGGGCTTACCATCGTGTCACTTGGCAGTGTCCCCTTAGGACAAGAATTTAGAGCTTGAGAGATTTTCCACATTTGAACTTCTAGGTTGCGGATTGATGTGTTGTGTGAGGCAAGTTGGGCATCCGAATCGGTATTCTTTTCCATCATTTGCTTGAACATACTTTCAATACGCCCCATCTCATTGTTTGAAGAACTTGAACCATGGGAAGGATAAGGAAGTGGGTTGCTCGGTTGTTGGTACATCGGGAGTCTTTTAAAACCTGACCCCCAGTTGCCTTGATTGTTACTCCATCCTCCTTGATTGTTGCCTCCCCAATTTCCTTGGTTGTTTCTACTCCAATTTACTTGATTGTTTGAGTTCCAATTGCCATGATTGTTTTGTGGTCTCCATTTTTATTGTCTTGGGCCTTGGAAGTTGTTTCTTTGCCCTTGAAAATTATTCACATATTGCACTTTCTCTTCTTGTTCATTATAGGAATCATCTTGTTCAAAATCACCATCATCTTTTACATAGTTCTCCACTCGAGTTTGCACTTGTGGACCCTTGGTCCTCCTCTTGTTCACCATCATGTTCACTCCCTCCATAACATTGACTTGCTTAGGATCTTGCACTTGATTTAGTTGGGCCTTTGCTAGTTGAGTCATGGTAATTGTCAATTCGGCAATGGCTTATCCATGGTCTTACAATTCTTTGTGAAGGTGGATCATATTCGGATCACCTTGTGGAACATTGACCCGGGATTGCCGAGCCGATGACGTTTTCGCCATCTCATCAGCGATTTCACACGCCTCCGCATAAGGTGTAGTCATAAAGTTCCCATCGGCTAGTTGATTTATTATACATTGGTTGGTTGTGTTAATGCCACGATAGAAGGTTTGTTGAATCATGTTTTCCGTCATATCATTTTTGGGACATTCCTTAACCATTGTTTTATAGCACTCCCATATTTCGTGTAGTGGTTCATTAGGCTCATGCTTGAATGCCAAGATCTCATCTCGAAGTGTAGTCACGTGCTCGGGAGAGAAAATATTAGCAATGAACTTTTTTGCCAACTCATCCCAAGTGTGAATTGAATGGTTCGGCAATCGTTCCAACCAATCTAAAACTTTCCCCCGTAGAGAGAAGGGAAAAAGCTTTAGCCTCAATGCATCCTCGAAAATATTAGTTTGCTTGCTCCCCAACATGTATCCACAAAGCCCTTCAAATATTTGTAAGTGTTTTGAGTTGGAGCACCGGTAAAGAAACCATGTTGGTCAAGCAAAGTGAGCATCACATTGGTTATTTAGAAATTGCCCGCCCTAATATAGGGAGGGACTATTGCACTAGCATAACCTTTGTTGGGCAATATCCGGTGTGGAGCCGCTCGTGGTGGAGGTGGGGGTGGAACGATACATTATCATGAGGTACTCGGCCTCTCCAGTTGGCTTGAGGCTCAAGAGGTGCCTCTTCTACTTGCTCCTCCTCGGCGTCCAATTTCCCCAAGGGAAAATTTTCATGATCATTGTTCGCCATGTTTGTACCTATAATTTCTCACACAAGTTAGTAACACGTAAGGAAAAGAAGATATTCCAAAAACAAACTCAAATATATAGCTAACACCATTTTAACTCCCCGGCAACGGTGCCAAAAAATTGATCCACGTCCAATCCGCACTCAATAGTGAGTGAAAACCGTCGTCGGAAGAATAGTACCCAACAAGAGTTGGGGTCGATTTTCACTTGGAGTTTAATATGGGTGTTAGGGGTATACACTTGACGAAAGAAAATTAAACAACTAGATTGCACTTCCAAAAAAAGGATTTTGATTTCTAATTCTAATTTTACTCTAACAATATTAAGCTAAGAGAAGAAACTAGAAAGCGAATGATTGTTTTTGTTTTTTTTTTAAATAGTTAAAAAGCCTAGGGATGTGACCTTAACCTAGGTGTTTTCCTAATGGGTTAAATACATTAATACTTGTTTTATTGATCAGGGTGTATTATAGCTTTCAACTCTGAGTTACCCACTCAATACCTCTCGGTCATAGAGTAATTTTACCCGATTTGGCTTTCTCAAGCCCAAATAGGTATCAAGCTAAATAATTGATATGAGCCAAATTCTAAAATTATCCCAATCTCTAGTTCAAACTATTTAATTAGGCTAATCAAACTCTTAATTAGTCCAATTTCTTGTTAGTCAACCTTTCCTAGACTAAGTCTCTCTTTCTCAAGCAAAGACCAAGTCAAAAAGGCATGGATCAATGTTTACAACCATTAATTCTAAAATTAAAGCATAAACTAGGCTAAATAATTAACACTCAATCATAAACAAGCATTAAATTAAATACCCATAAGGTTTACACACTAGGGATGGGTCACAATCCTAGTAAGAATCTAGCTACTCATAGTGAGAAATGAAGAAAACAAAGAAGAAATATTAATTAAACTCATAATCTAATATTAAAAATGATAAAATATGATGTTTAAATCCTAAAATAGTCACAAACTTCCTAAAATAGCAAAATACAATGGCTACATTAGCTCAAACTTCGAAACTTAACCTAAAAATATAATTTTCGTCTATTTATAGTGGTTAAATATTCACTGACAAAAATGCCCCTCGAGACGTTCTACGGCCGCACAATTCTATGTGCGGTCCTTAGATTGCTTCAGCTTGCAAGGACTTGGATTCTGCAGCCGCACAATATTGTTATGCGGTTGCAAAGCATCTTCTGCGGCCGCACAATTCTTGTGCGGTCCGCACTTCAGGCAAGGCTTCAAGTCTTGGTCATTTACACACTCTTTGAACTTTGAATCTTTTGTCAGTGCAGACCTTGTTTTGCGGCCGCACAAATCATGTGTGGTCCGTATATCATCTGTCACACCTTCATTTTACCCGAGAGATAGGGGAGTTTTTCCAATTAAAATGACATTAATCAAAATGAGATTATTTATTTAATTCAGAGTCGCCACTTGGGATAATTTATGGTGTCCCAAGTCACCGGTTTATTTTAAAATCCCAAATCAAGGAAATTGACTCTTATTTATGGTCTGCGAACACATAGGACCGGGTAAGAAATTCTGTTAACTCGGGAGAAGGTGTTAGGCATTCCTGAATTCCGTAGTTTTAGCATGGTCGCTTTAATCATACCTGGCTTAATTAATTATTTAATTACCTATTTTTAGAACCTATGTACGTTTACCTTTTACCACTTTGAATTATGGCATTTTATGGCTTTATCTTTGAGACGGATCACATGTGCGTGAATCCGTTTTATTTGGGGTGCTAAAATCATGTTACACGTATATGTACACAATTTATCATATTTTATTAATTATGAAGATTGTTTTTGGCCAAAGTCGTGCGAACGCATACTTTGATTTATTTGTTGAAATCATGATTATGTCACGCGAACGTGTACTTAACTACAATGATTTGATTAATTTAGAGCGCACTTGAAATATACTACCGTGTTCATGAATTATTTTTCCTAAACTAATTTTAAAATTGTTGTAAAGTCTAGAGTTATGAAATGTATTTGTGTAGAACTAGAAGTATGGAATTTAATTACTAGAATTATTTATAAAATGAATTACTTTACTAAATTATGAAAAGTATTTACAATTATTCATTATGGAAGAAATATTAGCTAACTTATGAATTTTATTACCATGGGCCATAGTACTTAAACCATCCGACCTAAAAATTCCTATATGCCCGATCTTTCTAATTTTAAAGTTAGAAATTTCCATGGCCCATTCTTCCTTAATATCAAAATTATTTTATGGCACATCAACGTTCGTATGGCCCAATTCCTTTTATATATTACTGCCTTTTGCACCTTGATTTACTCTGACATGAATTTTTACTTCTTTAAAATTATATTAAACAAATAATGATAGTGAACGTTTCATGCCTTACTAATTCATGGAACTAAATATTCTATAAAACTAATCCACCAAAAAGAGCTAGAAAATTTAAGAAAAACTAACCAAGAACAGGAAAACTATTATTGTTTATGGATTAAAAGGAAAAAAACACGTTCTTGCTAATGCTTTAAACCAACAAAAGATGATAGACTAATTTATGCTAACTATGAATAGGAAAATAAACATGCTCTAATGAGTAAGTATGAACCATAAAATTTTACTCAAATATCCATCATAATAAAAAAAATCCAAACTTATATATTAATCAAGGATAAAGTAAGAAATGGACCTTGATACAGTTTCTCACGAAATCGAATGAAATGAAGAAAGGAAATCTGATCGGAGTCTGGCTCGCCGGAGACCTCAATGAAGACGGAGAGACAAAGTCGGAACTTTGTTATATTTATTAGGATACTTCAAGGGTGTTTTTAGGCTGGAATTTGGGGCATTTTTAAGTTTTAAACGGGGTGATGAATTGCTGAATTTTTCGAAAGAAAGAGGAAGAAAGAATGACACGAGTAAACATTCTCTTAGCGTAGAAGAAGAAAGAAATTATCTCAATTCCCTCCTCTTTTCGTTTCTTCTCTTTCTCCCCCTTTTCTCTTCAAATTTCTCTTCTATTTATAGAAAAAAATCGGAATTTTTTCAGATTTGTTTTTAATTTTTAATTTTTATTATTTTTTAATTAAAAAGAATTCCCACTTCCCATTTTTCTTCTTTTTTAAAAAAAAAAAACAATTCCCCACTTTCCTTTAATTTTATTTTTTTAATTTTTCACTTTTTGTACTTTTTTTTTATTTTTTATTTTTCACTTATTTTACTTTTCTTTTTTAAATTTCCACTTTCTTTTACTTTTTTTAAAACAAAAATTCAGCTACCTTTACTATTATTTTTTAATTCCAACTTTATTTTACTTTTTATTTTTTTAAAAAAAATTCCGCATTCTTTTACTTTTATTTTTAAAATTTTTCACTTTCTTTTACTTTTTTTAAAAATCTATTTCCACCTAATTTTACTTTTAATTTTTTATTCCATACTTTTAATTTTCGAATTATTTTATTCCCGTCCAAAAATTAGAAAAAAAATATTTCATTTTCTTGGTTTTTTTAATTTATTTTATTTTAAATTAAAGATAAAAAATAAAAATAATACTAATAGTAATAATTTTTAAATTATTTTTAATTCTTATCCTATATAAAAAAATGCAACAAACTAAAAATATTTATATAGTAGAAGGTGGTAAAAATTGAAATATAGTAAATAATTAGGTGCTCGCAGCTGCCCCTCTTTGCTTGAAAACATGAAGAGTTTTCAGGCAAAGGCTAGGTGAGCCATGTGATTAATTTTTGACCAAACCGTTATTCAAAAAGAAAAGAAATTAAAGATAGGGTGCAACCGAGTCCTGATTTTGGACAGCCTACACATCCCGGGTTATAGGGGGATAAAAACACGTGTAGTTCAAGGAGAATGGTGAAATGATGAGTTGAGGAGTCGAGTGAGGTTCCGTCGAGGCTCCGGTCTGCGGTCCTACCATTATAAAAAAAAGAAACTAAATAAGCCTATCAGCTATGAGTTACAAGATTCCTATCTATGAGTCTTCTGAAACTTGATCTTGAGTCTTGACTGGTTCTTCATACAGGCTCTGATCTAAACCTTGATGCTCGCTAGCTGTAGGAGCTAGTTCATTGTTCTATAACTTCTTTCTAATCAAAACATGACTCCAATACTCGTGGCTTCAGTCATGTCTTGAGCACTCCACATCTTTTCAACTGCTTTTGCATTTTGGATTCACCTATTTTTTCTTTTCTTTTATTCTGATTTGAGACTTCTTCTTTGGTCATCTCGAACCCTGTGCCTCGAGGTTAAACCTACTCAGACACCAAAACAAACAAATGAACGAAATTTTTCTGCCCAGTTTGCACTAGAAAAATTTCGTTAGTTATTGTAACAAAATTCCAAATTACTTCTTTATTGAAAGTAATAAAAGGTCGGGAATGGTGTACCCCGAAAACAAATAGAGACTAGGGAATGGATACCCTATGTCTAAAACAAAATAAACTAGGGAGTGGAGACCGTATATTAGAAAACCGGCTAGGGATTGGTGTACCCTGATACTGATAAGAAAATGTAACCAGGGGTTAGTACCTTATATTATGAAAAAAGAATATAATGAGGGGTTGGTATCCTGTATTACTGAAAAGAATGTAGTCATGGGATGGCGTCCTGTATTACTGAAAGAAAATGTAACCAGGGGATGGCACCCTGTATTACAGAAAAGAAATGTAACCAGGGGTTGGTGCCCTGTATTACTGAAATGAAAATGAATCCCCAGGGCGAAAAGGTTCTACCTGGGTTAAACTGCGAAAAGCGATCCTGGGCGAAGAGTACTTCTACCCGTAATATGAGCTGGATCCCCCTAGTTGAAAAGTTTCTACCTGGGTTAAGCTACGTAAAACAGCCTGAGCGAAGAGTACTTCTACCCAGAACTATGAGCTAGATCCCCCTAGGCGAAAAGGTTCTACCTGGGTTAATCTACATAAAACATCCTGAGCGAAGAGTACTTCTACCCAGAAACTATGAGCTAGATCCCCCTAGGTGAAAAAGTTCTACCTGGGTTAAGCTACGAAAAACAGCCTGGGCGAAGAGTACTTCTACCCGAAAACTATGAGTTGGATCCCCCTAGGCGAAAAGGTTCTACATGGGTTAAGCTATGAAAAATAGCCTGGGCAAAGAGTATTTCTACCCGGAACTATGAGCTGGATCCCCCAAGGCAAAAAGGTTCTACTTGGGTTAAGCTATGTAAAACAAGCCTGGGCGAAGAGTACTTCTACCCGGAAATATGAGCTGGATCCCCCTAGGCGAAAAGGTTCTACCTGGGTTAAGCTACGAAAAATAGCCTGGGCGAAGAGTACTTCTACCCGGAAACTATGAGCTGGATCCCCCAGGAGAAAAGGTTCTACCTGGGTTAAGCTACGAGAAATAGCTTGGGCGAAGAGTACTTCTATCCGGAACTATAAGCTGGATCCCCTAGGAGAAAAGGTTCTACCTGGGTTAAGCTATGAAAAACAAGCCTAGGCAAAGAATACTTCTACCCGGAACTATGAGCTGGATCCCCTTAGGCGAAAAGATTCTACTTGGGTTAAGCTACGAAAAGCAAGCCTGGGCGAAGAGTACTTCTACCTGGAAATATGAGCTGAATTCCCCAAGGCAAAAAGGTTCTACCTGGATTAAGCTACAAAAATAATCTGTAATAGTGATGGATGCTGAAAATAAAAGAAAATAGAGATTTTGCGAAACTCACCTTTGGTGACATTCGTCCTTTAGGAATCGCCATTCTGCAATGCTTTGTTCCTGTTGCAAACAAAGAAAAATTGTGAGTTTTAAAAGTGGTGGTCGGTTCGTGGCTTTGATATCTTTGGCAGCTTGGCTTTGTGCCCATCTTCTTTTTATGATGATTTCAACCTGCCACTAGATATTCGTGAATACCATTTGCATTTTTGGCCCCGGAGAGACTTTTGACTTTTCAAACTTTTACATGACGGTTCGTCGCGTGGGACTTAACCTTTTCAACTTTATTTTGCCTTTTTGGCATTTCACTTTCGACTTCTTTCCTCCAAAACATTCAATTTCAGAGCATTGGGGAACCTTTGGCTTTTCAAACTTTTCCAAAACGGTTAGCCACTTGGGACTTAACCTATTCAACTTCATTTTGTCTTGTAGGCATTTTCAATATGATTTCCTCCTTACAGGAGTTTTTGCTTTCTAAGCATCATCTGCCATGGCCAGTCGGGGTCGACTTGATGCTCTTGTCGAGTCTGGGTGCCTTTTTTTGCATATTAGCTTGTATCAAACGAGAGCCTTGTAAATTAGTCTTGTCATCCTTTCTTTGCCTTAGTTTTTGGAATGGAGTTAGACCAAAAAGGATTCAAAGAACAACAAACAATGGAATGGACAATGAATTTAGACAAGAGATATCCCTTTCGGGGAAAGAAAAGAAGGACTTATCTGGAGTACATGCGGACTTAAATGAACATGGCATGTTTTGGGCTGGACATCTGATCCTTGTAAACCGTCCGACCGTTAAGAATTCATTACAACTTTTTCCTCAAAACCGAGAAACCTTGCCCAGGATTGTGTCGATGCTAGTGACTGTGAGGATCCTCTTTTCGATCATTAGTGCCCTTTGCGGGTTTTCACCAGCTGACCTCTCTCATTTCTCTTCTCACCGTCACCTTATAGTGCTCTTTGTGAGTTTTCACTAACATGACTCTCTCATTTTAGCTTCTTTACTCCCCATCGCCTTACTGTACCCGTGAGAGTTTTTACCAATAAGACCCTCTCATTTTATTTCTCTCATTTTAGTTGCATCAGATCCAAGTGAATGTATCCTCCAACTTTGAACATTCTTGTTGATTGATCGGAAGGACATGAAAAGGATTTTGGTAAAAAAAGATTTGGATTGAATTATAACTTTGGAACATTTCAGGCGAAACCATCGCCGAACCATTATAACATCTGCCCCAGTTTCAACTTTTGGGGGAATGTGGATTTTTGTTTTGGTGTGACTGAACCCTAAAGAGAGGCTTCCTAGGCATCCATTCGGAATCAAGTCAAACGTAGTTCAAGGTAACATGATCTGTTTTTTTTTTCTTTTGTCTTTCTGTTTATTTTGTTTTCTTTCTCTTTCCTTTTCCTTTTTTTTCTTCTTTTTTTTTTCTCTCTTGTTTTTTTTCTTTTCAATAAATCCTTAGGTTTCAAAGAGGGTAATCAAAGAAAGGTAACCGGCTCAAAGGGTTGGCAAAAAGGGTTAATGGTGTTTGGGTAGCGAGAATGAAAGCCTTCGTTATCCCAATCAAATAGCATTAAAGGTGCGTGAAGGGTCAAACATAGTACCTTTTTGGTTGCATTAATTTGGAGCCAATTTCCTTTAGCTTCTTCATGATGCGGGAGGATACATCTCATAATGAGTTGCCCCACTTCAAATTTCCTGGGCCGTACTTTTTGTTGTAGGCACTAGCCATTCTTTGTTGGTACAACTGCCCATGACCTCTATTTTAAAAGGCATTTCTGGGGCGAGCCCCGGGGCGAGGCATACCAAAAATGCCCCGGGGCGATAGTGTGGGGCAAAAGTCTCAAGAGGCGTACGCCCCGCAATTTGGGACGTACGCCCGGACGTTCGGGGCATACGCCCGGGTGTTCGGGGCGCATTCTTTTAGTAAGGAGTAAGCCCCAGAGACTTTTTCAAATTAAAATAAAATTTATTGAATTAGTCCTTCATATAATACCCAAATTCTCAAAAGTCAGTGTGGTAATTACTCAAAAGGTTTAAAAAGGAACTCAAAAGTATTAAATTTAAAAGTAAAGACCTTTTTTATTGATTTAAGCCCTAATTCATGGTTTTTCTAATTTTTTATCTTATCCGCTAGTCTGCTAATATCTACCAAACGCAACGAATATTTAATTTTTTTTACAAATACAAAGAGAACTACATTTTTCTTCATAGCAGCAAATTCAAAGTTCAAATTGCAGGTTAATCATCCTTTTTGTTCCTCCATATAGAAAACTTTATTCTTTTAGACTCAAATTATTTGTGCTTGTAAGTAACGTATAATAGATTGTTCTGATTAATTTTTTTGGGGATGGAGCACACATATATAGTTTTCTTCAATTTTTATGTAATTTTACCTGTTTATAAATATTAATTATCATTATATTATTTTATAAAATATTAAAAATTAAATACCTATGGGGCTTACGCCCCGCGCCTCGGGGCTTACGCCCCGCTGGGGCATATGTATAATGCCCCGCCTTACGCCCACGCCTTTTAAAACACTACCCGTGACAAACTGCGGCCAATCGCTTTTTATCAATCAGTGTCAATTGTTCCAATCAATTCTTGACCCAATCTTTATCCTCAATCTCGGCTTCAATAATGATCCGAAAAGAGGGAATTTCAACTTCTTCTGATTTTATTCAGACTTGGCCTAGGCCTACTGTTCCAATTCTTTATTTATTTTCTCACAAGCCTTATCTTCAATACATTATGCTTCTTGATTCATTATTTCGAGGTCTGACAATATTTTAGGACCTAGGCATGAAGTCCGCAAGCATATCATGTCATTAAAATCTACATTAACAGAACTGAAAAGAGAATAAGAAAGGTGACAAGATTAAGAAAAGAGTTATTCAATGAAATATTAATTTCATTTGATTTGATTTTTTTTTTTTTAAAAAAAGATAGAAGGGTTTACAATAGAAAGTAAGATAATAAAAGTAAAACGTCCGGATTACACCCTGAACAATATGGACGCAGAAAAGATAGCAAGACCGGCTACCGAAACTCTCATCTGACAATTTTGTTTTTTGCTGGGCACAATTGTATTCAATAAGGATCAGTGAGGGGGGCTAGGCCTAACCTCATCAAATACAACTTGGTGATTCCATCACCCAAAACAAACAACAGAAAAAAAAAAAAAAAAAAAGGAACTAGAGGAGAAATATACAGAAGGGGGTTCTCCCTCTGGGAAGATCGAAGGATACAACTCTAGCTGACAAAAAAATTAGCTTTGTCGAATTTGGTTCTGATACTTGGTATTTGCCACTTATCCAAGAGGAAATAGCCTTTAGCACATATAGGAAGTTGTTGATATGAGTTGATAGTCATGCTATTACCCGAGGTAGAGGCAAGTTTCGCAAGACAGTCTGCAACTTGGTTGCCTTCTCTGTAACAATGCTTAACTATTACATTGTCCCGTTGAATAGTCTGCAGCATTCTATCAATCGTTTGTTTGATTTTTCAGATTGTTGGTGTCCCTATTTATCAACATGTTTGCAATCACCATAGAATCGAGTTCGAGGATAAAAATTAGTATAGCCTTGTAGCTTGCACCATTTCATTCCAAACTCAGCAGCTAGAGCCTCCGCAGTATTATTGTTATCACACCGGATAGCCTTCGAGAAGGCCATAATAAGATCATTGTTGCTATTCCTTACGATGCCTCCTATACCTGCTTTGTTGTTTTCTCTGATGTAACTACCATCGTTATTAACTTTGATACATCCCTGATTTGGTATCGACCACAACACTTGACTTCATCTTTGCATTGGTTTCAACTTTTCAATTCTTTGGCAGAAACCTGGCCAAGTGAGGTGGTTGTCCCAGCTTAGTATAATCTTTGAAATGGCACCTTTGATATTCCAGATAGCTTGATGCACCATCATGTTGGGTTGAAACTTCTTCTAATTACCATATTTGCACGATGTCTATTATTTTTATAGTTCCAAGCATATTGTTAAAGGAGCTATTTGAAGGATTAAGTTATGGACTCTATTCTTTGAGCTTGTTTCCCACCATCTCTTAAAGGTGCCCACCACCAGCTCTATTTGATACCTTATTCCCAGTGGATTGCCAATTATATTCCATGTTATTTTTGATGCCTCGCTTCTATTGAATACATGTTCCATAGTCTCCACTTGCGGCAAACAACAACAAGAACATCTAAAAACAATGTTAGTGCCAAATTTACCAATAATATCATCAAATGGTAGTCGCCTTTTGAGTAACCTCCAGGATAGGAAGGAGATTTTAAAAGGTATAGACTTTTGCCAAATCTTACTAATGAAGTTATTCTTCTGCTTTTTCATTCGCACTAAGTGCCAAGCCGATTTATTATTGAACTGACCATCTTCAGCTAAATTCCATATTGGAAAGTCCTTAAGATTTTTGTTGCCAATATCCACCTTAGTAACAGTATCCAACAAGTGAGGAGGGATAGTGGCTGCAAATTTGTTGGTGTCCCAGGTACCTTCATGGATGAAATTTTTAACGAGTAGCTTGGGAGATTTAGCCGGGCCCTGAACTACCTTGGCCAAAGCAACTTTGTCCGTCCAGTTATCCCACCAGAAACTAGAGTTGCCTGCTTGAATTTTCCAAATGATATTTGGCTCAGCTTTGGTCCTTGCCTTCGTCAAATATCTCCAAATGTGAGAGTCAGATGGGGTAGGAACTTTGGTAACCAAGTGAGCTCTTTTGCAATATTTAGCATTAAGGAAAGTGGCCAAGAGGGATGGTTGAGTCTTGAATCTCCACCATCTTTTCACAGAGAGCGGTTCAGTGATATCTTCCATTCTCCTGACCCCTACACCCCCACACACCCCCCATCTTTAGGTAGGCAGAGATTGTTCCATGAGGACCAGTGATAGTTGTTTTTTCCTTCAGAAGACCCCCAGAAGAAATTGTTAAAGTGTTTTTCCATAAGCTTGATGATGCCTTTGGGAGGGTTCATAACAGATAAAATGTAGGTAGTCAAGGATTGGAGGACATGTTTGATTAAGGTTATCTTCCCTCTGTAGGAAAGAATCTTCCCCTGCCAACCATTGAGTCTTTTCACAATTTTGGCTAGCATGCCATCAAAGATGCTAATTTTCTTCCTGCCATTGTAGATTGGACATCCGAGATAATTGAAGGGGAAGGGCTTGTCCATATAACCAGAATTTCTTATGATTCTATTAATTCTGCTACCAGAGGTGTTCGGAGCAGTAACAAAGAAACTCTTGTCGTTGTTCACTTTTTGACCTGATGGTTTTTTATACCTTTTTATTTGACTCTTAATGAGTTTTATCGAGTGCTTATCACCTCCAGTGAATATCATTATATCATCGACATAAGCAAGGTGAGTAATGATAGGCCCTCTATAGTCCATGGAGAATGGGGTAAAGTTGTTGTGAGTAGTAATATTGTTTAAGGACCTGGACAGTACCTCAGCTCCAATAATGAACAGGGAAGGAGATAGCGGATCAAATACTGAGATTTTTTAAAAATCGGATAAATTTTCTCTCTCCTATTTTCTTCCTTCTGATTTTCTCTCAATTCTTATTTTTATGTTTTAGAAGCTGGTTAACATGCACAAATTGAATCAAACATAATATACATGTAGCACATAAGATGCATCAGGATGGTCTTGTAATTATCGGGTACACTTGTCCTAGACGAACTCAACCCCTGTGTTGAGTCCCCAAAGTCAAATGCACATGATGCAAACAAACGTTCCTACTAGGGATCTGACATGAGGCTATGTTATTCTAGGTTTAAAATCATAGGGGGGATGTTTTAGACCTAGCTTACATAAGCGGATAGCTTGAGCCGAGGTGGTGGCAATATAGCGGGAGCACGAAAGTCTACCCGGCCTAGTTACTGATCCAGCCTCGTTCTATTTGGTATGACCTCTAACAGAAAAGTGGGCCACGCGCACGTGTGCACCATAAATTCAGAAGACTCAGAAGGGAGGCGTAACAAGGCAGTTATAGTTCAAATAATATCAAAGCGGTAAATGAGCGACAATTAGCACATTAGGCCCACAAACACAGTAATATTAACAATCAAAAAAGCCAAGTATAGATCACATTACAAGCTCGAATTCTGAACCCTGAACCAGAAGTTCTGGGTTCTTTTTCCCAGAAGAGTCGCCAAAGCTGTCACACCTCATTTTTACCCGAGGGATAGGGGAGTTTTTCTAATTAAAGTGACATTAATTGAAATGAGATTATTTATTTAATTTAGAGTCTCCACTTAGGATAATCTATGGTGTCCCAAGTCACCGGTTTATTTTAAAATCCCAAATCGAGGAAATTGACTCTTATTTATGGTCTGCGAACACAGAGGACCGGGTAAAAAATTCTGTTAACCCGGGAGAAGGTGTTAGGCATTTTCGGATTTTGTGGTTTTAGCACGGTCGCTTTAATCATACCTAGCTTAATTAATTATTTAATTACCTATTTTTAGAACCTATGTATGTTTACCTTTTACCACTTTTAATTATGGCATTTTATGGCTTTATCTTTGAGACGGATTATATGTGCGTGAATCCGTTTTATTTGGGACGCTAAAATCATGTCACGCGTACGTATACAAAATTTATCACGTTTTATTAATTATGAAGATTGGTTTTGGCCAAAGTCGCGCAAACGCATACTTTGATTTGTTTGTGAAAATCATTATTATGTCACGTGAACATGTACATAACTACGATGATTTGATTAATATAGAGCGCACTTGAAATATACTACTGTATTCATGAATTATTTTTCCTAAACTAATTTGAAAATTGTTGTAAAGTCAAAAGTTATGAAATGTATTTGTGTAGAACTAGAAGTATGGAATTTAATTACTAGAATTATTTACAAAATGAATTACTTTACTAAGTTATGAAAAGTATTTACAATTATTCATTATGGAAGAAATATGAGCTAACTTATGAATTTTATTACCATGGGCCATAGTACTTAAACCATCCGACCCAAAAATTTCTAAAGGCCCGATCTTTCTAATTTTAAAGTCAGAAAATTCCATGGCCCATTCTTCCTTAACATCAAAATTATTTCATGGCACATCAGCGTTCATATGGCCCAATTTCTTTTATACATTACTCTTGATTTACTCTAACATGAATTTTTACTTCTCAAAAATTATATTAAACAAATAATGATAGTGAAAGTTTCATGCCTTACTAATTCATGGAACTAAATATTCTATAAAACTAATCCATCAAAAAGATCTACATTTACTTTTATTTTTTAATTCTAACTTTCTTTTACTTTTTATTTTTTTTTAAATCTCCACATTCTTTTACTTTTATTTTTAAAATTTTTCACTTTATTTTACTTTTAAAAAAAACTAATTTCCACCTACTTTTACTTTTAATTTTTTATTCCATACTTTTAATTTTCCTATTATTTTATTCCCATCCAAAAATTAAAAAATAATTAATTTTTTGTTTTTTTAATTTATTTTATTTTAAAATAAAGATAAAAAATAAAAATAATACTAATAGTAATAATTTGACCTTTTAAATTATTTTTAATTCTACCTATATAAAAAAATGTAACAAATCTAAAAAATATATATTAAATTTCTAAAAATAAGGTGGTAAAAATTCAAATATAGTCAAAAATTAGGTGCTCACATCATCTAAAGATCTGCGTGGCTTCTTTACTTGTTCTGCGGCCGCAGAGGGAATTCTGCGGTCCGCACTTTTTTCTGCGGTCGTAGAAATCCTTCTGCGGACCGCACTTCTTATGTCCTGCACCCCTTGTTGCCTTGTGTGTCAGAACACTCCTTTTTGAGTCGGATTTCATCATGGGAGCCCAAACTTCTAATATTCCTGCAATTTGCACACTTTCATTGTTTTGAGAACATAAATCAATACTTTCAGAGTAAAATAAAAGCAAAAAGGTACTAATAAGTGGTCAAAATCTACACTTATCATTGACCATTCCCGGAACCGAACGAGCACAGCCTGAACCTTCATTACATATTGTTGCATGCATTCCTCCTTGGCTTTGAAGATCTCATAGACTAGATTTACAACTAATTGGGAGTCGTACTTGATTTCTCTGACCTCGGAGTTCAGTCCCCGAGTCAATTCGAGCCCTGCAATTAAAGCTTCATACTCCGCTTCATTGTTAAACAATGGAATAGTTCTTATGGGCTACCTTAGGGTTTCTCCCGAAGGCGTAGTTAATACTATGCTGAGCCCGGCCCCTTTCACATTGGAAGTTCCATCCGTGAATAAGGTCCAAACTCCTGATTTCGATTCCGACACCATTACTGCTTCTTTGGTAGCCAGAGATAAAAGTCCTCGACTTAAATCGGCCACAAAGTTGGCCAAAACCTGTAGCTTAATTGCAGTCCTAGGTTTATATTATATGTCAAATTCGCTCATTTCAACGGCCCACTTGGTCAGCCTACCTGAGAGTTCAGGTTTATGAAGAATATTCTGCGGGGGAAAAGTGGTCACCATAGTTATCGGGTGAAATTGAAAATAAGGCCTTAGTTTTCGAGCGGCTACTACGAGGACTAAGGCCAACTTTTCCAGATATGGGTAGCGACTTTTTGCTCCCGTTAAAATTTTACTAATGTAATAAATAGGAGATTGCATACCTTCATCCGTACGGACTAAAATGACACTTACCGCTACCTCCGAGACTGCTAAGTAGATCAACAGTTTTTCTCCTTCCTCTGGTTTTGATAGTAACGGAGGACTTTACAAATACCTTTTCAAATGCCTTTAAGATTGTTGACATTCCGGGGTCCTTTAAAAGTTGTTCTTCTTTTTTAGCAGCGAGAAGAAATAATGGCATTTCTCCGAAGAACGGGAAATTAATCTGCTCAAAGTGGCCAATCTCCCTGTTAGCCTTTGAACGTATTTTACGCTTGATAGCTGGTCTGGGATGTCTTTGATGGCTTTGATTTTATCGGGTTTAACCTCGATCCCCCTTTGTGACACAAGGAATCCCAGGAACTTACCGGAGCTGACCCTGAACGCACACTTCTCGGGGTTAAGCTTCATGTTATGTTTCCTTAGGATGTCAAAAGTTTCTTGCAAGTGTTTAAGATGATCACCTGCATTCAAAGACTTAGCAATCATATCATCTATATAAACTTCCATGGTTTTCCCTATTTGCTTTTCAAACATCTTGTTCACGAGCCGTTGATAAGTGACTCTGACATTCTTTAGCATGAAGGGCATCACATTGTAACAATATGTGCCAAAATTTGTGATAAACAAAGTTTTTTCCTGATCCTCCAGGTTCATTTTGATTTGGTTTTACCCGTAGTAGGCATCGAGGAAACTCATTAACTCGTGCCTGACCGTTGCATCAATCATTTGATCAATGTTTGGCAATGGGAACGAGTCTTTTGGGCACGCCTTATTTAAGTTCTTATAGTCTACGCACATGCAAAATTTATTATTCTTATTTGGAGCTACTAGTACATTAGCTAGCCAATCAGGATACTTTACCTCTTGGATTGAACCGATATCAAGCAAGCGAGTTACCTCTTCTTTGACAAATTTGTTCCTGACCTCGGCAATAGGACATTTTTTCTATCTTGCCGGAGGGATGCTGGGATCCAAGTTTAGCTTGTGCGCGGCCACTTCTGGCAGGATACCTGTCATATCCGCATGCGCCCACGCAAAATAATCGACATTAAAATTAAGGAATTCAATAAATACATACCTGAGTTTGGGGTGCAATCTTGTCCCCAAGTGGAACTTCCTCTCCAAGAACTTTTCGAATAATGCGACTTGCTCAAATTCTTCCGCTGTGGACTTTGTTGTGTCAGTCTCTTCTGGTACCTGGAAATACCTTGGCACCTGACAGGATTCCGATGACTCTTCCCCCTGGTTGACTTTGCTCGGCTCAGGAACAGGCGCCAGTTCCTGTAATTGTTTTGCTGCATGCTCCTTTCCTTTGCTACTAGAGACTGAGATTGCATTCAACTCCCTTGTTGTTGGTTGGTCACCTCCTATTTGTTTAATTCCCTTAGGAGTTGGGAATTTCAGCAATATTTCCACCGTAGTTAATTTTATCCCGCTTACTCAGAAATTCCCTGAGATGGCCATTTTTCAGCAATGTTGCCACCTTTTTACGCAGATGTCGGCAGTCCCCAGTCCGATGACCGTTCGTCTCGTGGTATTCGCACCATAAGTTAGGATCCTTTTGCTGGGATCGGATCTCATCGGCTTTGGGAACCATGTTTCTTTAATGTTCCCCATGGTGACGAGCGCAAAATATACTTAAATATACTCGCTAGTCGAATATAGTATAGAAAAAATATCGTATCCACAAGGATTGGATTTAAACAGTATTTTCGTAACTTCTAGTTTAATTGCTATCTAAGATGATCGACAATTTAGATTTGTGTGATTTAAAACTAAAATTAACTAAAAGTCTAAACTATTGGATAATGACAATCACAACAAGAGTAAGCAAAGAAGATATCAATGGGAGAAAATAGGGGTTGATTGGATAGGTGAAAGATAATTGTCTGGGATTAAATCTAGTTAATTCACTCATATTGCTCAAGTGAGTCTCTCGAATTCACTCAATTATTAGTTTAAACGTTCAGTAGAAACTCCTCTCTCGATTAAGTCTCAACCTCACAATATGAACCAATTTATGCTCGGTGGAGATATGCAAGAATTCGTATTGGATTGGTCTTTAGGAGAACCTTTTCCGATTATCCTCCTAACTAGGTCTAAACAATAATTCAACTAGCCTCTTTCGATTACTATCAAGAATTAATGAATTTAACCAACAAGATAGTGCAAAAACATCACAAGTTATGCCTCTTTCGATTACATGAACATGTAAAAGTATATGCAATAATTAAAACACCCAAAGCGATCCAATACATAAAAACTAGAGTTAATATCCGCAAACAATTCCCAATATACCAAATCCATCAATCCCTAAAGAGAACTAGTCTATAGATAACGAGTAATTCATCACAAATAAGTTTAAGTTAAAGGAAAACATACAATGATCCAAACTTTTGTCTTGAGTGAGGATTGAATGACGAAATCCTTGTGCTCTTGCTTCTACCACTTCTCCATAGCTTCCTTAGGTCTTAGATGTGTCAAAAGTCCCAAATATACCGTTTTTCCATGTATATATACCAAGTAGGATCGGGCCCAAACAAACACACCTTCTCATACGCGAAATAGGACTCTTTCCGGAATAGGACGTGCGCGGCCGCGCACCTGAGAGTGTGCTCGCTCATATGGCCGCGCACTTTGGAAGGTATTCCACCTCTCTTGCGCGCCCAGTGCACGCTCGCGCACCTGGGTGGCGTCCTGCTCGATTCTCCATTTCTTTCATTAAGTGCATGATTGTCCGTTGATCCCCAAACACGATCCCAACTTAATCCTTGATCTTTTACTCAGACTTCAAAGCTCCAGAATAGCTTGAATTCATTTTATAACATCTACATAGCTCGGGATCACTCCTACACGGCATAAAACACACAATTAGTGCAAAATACTAGCGATTAATGCTCAAACTCAATTAAAGTGAAGTAAATTAGAGTGAGATAAGAAACTAAAATACGCAATTATAGCCTACCATCACATGGCCGAAACCAGCTCCACTACACTAACGTTGAAGTTGTATTCGGAAAGCCTGGGGTAGGAAGAATCTCGAGAGCTTGGTGTTTCCTTGTCTTGTAACGACCTGTTATTTCGGTCGCGATCAGTTCTCTTATCTGTAGCGAATCTATCCGCCAATCGAAAACCTCTGCCACATCCTTCGGCCAGTTCATAGGGCAAAAATTGACTCCTTAACGATCGTCGATCTATGTTAAAATCATCTTTCGATTTCTCCTTATTCTCCGGTCCTGACCCTTGACCGACGCCGGGAAACCAAGTTGGTCATCTTCAATTCTTATCTTCGATTCGTACCGATTGTGAACATCCATCCAAGTTAATGCTTGGAACTCGAACAAACTTTCTTTCAACTTCCGGGAAGTGTCGGAGCTTCTCGGATTCAAACCTTTGGTGAATGCTTACCCGCCCATTTATTCGGTATGCTCGGTAGCAACAACATTTCCTTCTGGAATCTGGTTACAAAGTCCCGCAGCAACTCAGACTCTTCTTGCGCAATCCTGCATATATCGGCCTTTCGGGCCTGTACCTTTCTGGCCCCGGCATGGGCCTTGATGAAAGAGTATGCGATCATCTCAAAGGAGTCTATGGAATGCTTGGGCAAAAGCAAATACCACGTCAAGGCTCCCTTCATAAGAGTCTCCCCGAATTTCTTCAACAAAATAGACTCAATCTCGTGGGGAGCTAAATCGAGCCCCTTCACCGCCATTATATATGTGGTGATATGCTCTTGAGGATCTGAAGTCACATCGTACTTCGGTACGTCTGGCATTTTAAACCGCTTCAGGATCAATTTTGGTACCGCGCTTGGTTTGTATAGCAATTGCGTATACTTTTTGGAGTCCGACCCTTTCAGCACCGGTGGCGCACCCAGAATTTGATCCATTCAGGGGTTTACTTCCCTCATAAACCGCATGAGTTCGATTTTAAAGGGATCACTCTCGTTGTGATCGGATTCGCTCCCCCCGGCCCTATCGGAGCCGACCTCTTCCCTCGGGGTATTGTTGTCGACCCTCTTTGTTGTTTGATTTGCGGGAGCACCGTGAAGAACTGGACCTCGTCCATTCGCGTTGTTGGAAGCACCCGACAATGCCTGCTTCAGCTCCATCACGATCTTATCCTTTCATGTGAGATTGCCTATAATGGCCTCATGTTGCTCCTGCAAGACCCTGACTACTTCGACGACGTGCTCTTCTTTAGCATCATCAGGAGTCGCCTCCCGAACATATCGCAGATATCGGCTGTCGTGGATCGGCGTGGCCTCGTTTCCCTCGTTGCGGGTATCGCTGATAGAATCTTTGTGCTGAGGCTGATTTCCTTGGGCCTCAACGTTGTGTGTGTTGTTAACACCATTATCTGTCATTTTTAATAATTTTTGCTAAGGACAAAGAATCAAACAAGTTAGTAATAGATGCAGGGATCAATTCAATTACACGACTGTCTATGCCCCACGGTGGGCGCCAAACTGTTTACCCGTAGAACGGTACAATTAAATTTATACGTGGTTTATAGACAAGTGAATTAATTTGATCAAAAAATAATAGATGAACTAGACAAAAATATAAGACTTAGCTTTAAAATGCACGTGAACTATCTTAGTTCGGGCATAGAGCTACCGGGAGCAATAAGAACAGTGCAAGTAAGCAAGAAAGTAAAATGTTATTTGAGTTTTTGATAAAGTATAGTATATGCTTGTCAGAAAATTTGTCCTCTTACAATGCTGATAGAACTCACTATTTATAGTTGCACATAGGGAACAAGATCCTAGGATTAAGCTCATTTTTAATGATAATTATGAGGGCCATTGAAGAAAGTGTAACGGTGGACAATGAATGTCATATTCTCTGTAACGGATCATGCAATTAATGCTATAGAATATTCTTCATTTAATGCTACCGGATATTGATATTTATTTTGTCTTTATGAGTATCATTCTCTCCGATGACAAGCGAAATCATTGCATTCAGGTTTGGCTATCTTCTTTCTTCGATTCCACGTGTCGTTTTCTCATGTGATTATTAAATATGAACATATTTTACCTCATACAATCGTACCAATAATAATTTCGTCAGGATAGAAAAGAGAGCATAACATGTATGATAGCTCTAAGCCTTCAGTCGGAAGCAAACGGAACACAAGTAAAAGAAGAAAACAAGAAAATAATGTGACTGGATTAATCAGTTATCCCATCCCATTGCTCTAGCTTAGGGGGGATTCACGATATTACTTACGTGCTCACGTAAATTCAGTAGCTTATATTCAGATCTTGCATATATATTACTGTAAGAAATTTACTAGATATTTTTAGATAATTGACTATGAATTCATATATTATTGTAATATGAACTTGAGGTGGTTGTAGTAACATATAAAACTCAAATTCTAGATTGGTCGCTTCTTGCTATGAGCAGTAGTTCCCCTGCAAGCAAATAAAGTTTGCTTATAAGTTTTGTGTTATCTGTTACTCATTTCATTAGACATGATGGATGATGGGCTACTGTACTTGTAGGCCAAAAAGGTTTATCTCTAACGTGTTGTCCACAAATCATCAACCTAGTTTTTTTAATTTCTTTCTCCATTCAACTCTTTGCTTGCAAAGTTTTCTTTTGACTTTACCCCACTTTCTGAACTTTAATTTGTGATCCACATTTTAGGGCATCTATGTATATGCACTAACTCAACTTCTCTTTCCCTCTTGTTACCTAGTTATTAATTAGTTCCGTTGTTTTATATTAATTGATCGAATTCACTACCTTCAAGCTTGTAGTACTAATCTGGATATATAACAAAACAACGGTAAATGTTCCAAAACGAATCTCTGTTACCATCAAATTTAGCACTTCAATTTCTTCTTTAACACTAAATGTTCCATCTCGGCTGCTATCCGTTTAGCTCTTAAAATTTTAGACTAAAATTTCCATATCAATTCTCACAATTTTAAGGGTTATTTTCATTTGCTTTGGTGCTTTAGCCGATTGAACGCAATTCATTTTACTATAAGCAAATGTTTGCACAATTTCTGCATATGTCTCAAAGAAAATACGAGTAGCTAAAAAGAGTATTCCGAAACCAAGGTGTGAACCTAAAAGTTAAATATAACCTACTAATTTGAGCAAACATCACAAATAGACATATTACGACTAATATTGGACATAGTACATATAAAATTGAAAGGAAAATGCATTTATAGGTATAATGTCAAAACTTGAAGGCCTCATCAAGTCTCAAATTGTATTATCACTTCTTTTAATTTAAAAAAAAATCCTAACAATATATTAATTAGTTTTGCCTCTCAACTTCCCAGTTAACTATTTCTCCTTCCGTTTCATTCTATATATTGTGAACCTATTTGATATTTGGGTACGGAATTAAAAAAATTAATAGTCTTAAACATATTATAATATATTTATAGCTATAAGACTTTTAAAATTTATAATATTTTAAAACATGCAATAATATTTATACGGATATAAAATTTATCATTAGGAATAATATAAAAAAAAAAATAGTAAGTTAAACTTCTTTCAAACTGAAAAATATTTTTTTTTTTCAAATATAAGAAAATAATGTCAGATAAATTGAAATAGATGGAGTAATAAGAAGACAAAACCTAAATTAAAAAGTATGTATCAACTAATTAACTATGTTTAGATACTATATCAAGATGGGTTGTAGGAATCCCTTCCATGTATCAATTCTACTACTCAAGTGGAAAAATTAACAAAGGCACCAAAGGAGTGACTTCTCTTTTGTGATAATAAAAAAGGTGAAGGGACTAGTGGAAAAAATTCCAAAGGGGAAAAAGAATAGTTAAGAAAATGAAAAGCGAGCACTGGATAAAAGAAAAAGATACGAGGATTCCAATTCTTATCGTTAAACGAAAAAGAAAATCTAAACAGCTGTCTAATCGGCAAACGACAACCACGAAAACATTAGATTCTTCCGGAGAACGGGGACTACAAGATAGATGGTTGTCTGTGCTACACGTGTCAGTCACTGTGAGCTGGATTTGTACTTTACTTTTAAGATAAATGGGTCCCACAACATTCTATCTGTTGGCTGGCTTTTCTCCACGTGAATCTACTATCACGTGCTATAATTTTCTGATTGGCTTGCCCCTCGTGTTGAAAAGTTTACATATTTCACCTAATTAAATAACTTTTCAGTATTATAAATACTGAAATGTAGTAGTAATTGTGAATATTTATCTGCTCATGATATTTAAAAATTCTTTTTTTAGAAACGAACATCAGTATTCAAAATCAAGGAATTTTCAGAAATCACTATTGTTTAGTTACTATTAATTTTTTATAACTACCATATACATAATTACTTTCTATAGTTACTATTTAATTGTTATGGTAATATATTCGCGCTGATGTATTCATGAATACAACAGCAAAAAGCGCCTAAAATCAGGGCAGTCCAGCTGTACGCGTATGTATTCACGTGTATTCGTGCCATGTATTCATGAATACAGTAACGACAATCACCTTAAAAATATGTATGTCCAGCTGTCTAATAACAGAAATAATATCAATTAGTGTGATACACTCCTAATATAACTCAACAAAATCAATTCTAACATGTCTCATTGTCAACCCAATTAATTAGAATAATTTTTCACTTGTATATAACTTTTGTATTTAGTGTGTTTCAATATATATTTTTACTGTTGCATTCATTAGATTTAATATTTGTATTTACTGTATTCGTTATTTTATATTTAATGTATTCAAATGAATTTGTATTAACAGTATTTTAGTTATTCCTAATATATGTTATTACTGCTGTATTCACTATATTTTATTGGTTGTATTCACTGTATTTCTATTTGTATTTAGTATATTTTACTGTATTTCATTATATTTTAAAATTAAATGTATTCACTCTTTATATTCTGTTCTATTTTAATGTTTGTATTCAGTGTATTTCAATATTTATATCTTGTATTCATGCATGAATAGAAGTGTATTGTATTAAAAAAATACAAACCTTTGAAATATATAATACAGACAAAAGATAATGTATTTATACAAAAATACAATGTATTTGAGTGAATTTGTACAGAATACAATGTGTTTTGTATCATTATATGTGATTAAATAGCAAAAAAGAGAAGAAAGTTCGCTGGAGATAGCGTTTTCTGGCCAAGCAAAATATTGTAAACATTGTATTAAAACTAAAAATGGAGACGAACAAAAAATCCGGCCCTCAAATCTTCTCCGGCGTAAAAAATATTACAGTTTTCGTGTACAGGAATCCATTGCAATATCCGGCATAGAAGAAAGCCGCAGTCTCTTTCCTTCTAATATTGCAGTACAAATCCATTGCAAATATCTGGCGTAGAAACTAAGCAGTACAAATCCATTGCAATATCCGACGTATAAACTAAGCAGGTATTTTGCTCGAAGAGAGAGAGAGAAAGAAGAAAATTTTGTTGGGATTTTGAGAGAGAATCGTGTGTTAATTGAAAGAAAGAGAGAGAAGGAAGAGAGGGAACAACAACAACAATCCAGTATAATCCCACTAGTGAGGTATGGGGAGGGTAGTGTGTACGGAGACCTTACCCCTACCATGAGGTAGAGAGGCTTGGGGTCTGGGGAGGGTAGTGTATATGCAGACCTTACCCCTACCATGAGTTAGAGAGGCTGTTTCCAATAGACCCTCGACATCCTTCCCTCCAAGAACTCCACACCTTGCTCTTGGGGTGACTCGAACTCACAACCTCTTGGTTGGAAGTGGAGGTTGCTTACCATCTGAGCAACCCCTCTTGTCAATTGAAAGGGAGAGAAAAAATCTGAGAGAGAATCTTGTGTTAATTGAAAGAAAGAGAGTGAAAAAACATAAATAGCCTATTTCATGCATCAATGATAGTATATACCATAAATACTTATTTTGCTATAAAATATAAAAGGTAGCTATAGAAAATAATATTTTAAAATAATTTTGGTTTATAATAAATAGAGTGTATACATTTGTTATAGGAGGTAAAATTTCTTTCACGAATAGGTAACTTTTGTATATGAAATGAATTACTGGTAGAATATTGAAATATTGAATTGAGAAGTATTTCAAGAGAAACAATAATTTTCATTCATACTTTTTCAATTTTTACAATAAAAAAAGGCCTAAAAAATCTAGTAAAGCTTATGTCCCAATACAACACGGAGTCTTTTTTAATTTCAAAATTCAAATATTTTTTTTTTGTTTAATCAAATATTATCCAAACATCTATTATCATTACTAATTTTAATTATTTCTGTAGTCTAATTTCTTTTTTGTATTCCAGTAATTCAATTTCAACCTATCAAAGTTTGGACGAACTTGAAGAGTTACTGTCAAATGTTTTTTCTTCATGACTTAAAACGCAAAGATAGTACGACATTTTTAGTCAGACAAAGTGTCTAAACATATAAAGCAACTTGTCTAAGCTCTTTATCAAGTATCCTATTAAATCATATACAGTATATAGTAGTTCCATTATATACTCAACTACATTTTCCAGAAAGTTTGTCTTTTTGTTTTCTGGTTTATTCAATAGAAATTGCCGGTTCACATGGAATATGAAGTTAATTTTTAGTATCGACTTGATCGCTTCAACAACTTTTTTATTTTGATTATTTTTATTTGGCACTTTATCTGAAAAATTAATTCTAAAATTTCAGTCATTTGATAAAATAAAGAAAGAAATCAACTCTTACTATTCTAGAAAGGCATACAGTCGTTAATTTAAGGAAGATATAGGAGTAATTTACTTCTTTTCATGGCTTCTACCTTATCATATTACTTTTTTGTGATTGTTTGTGATTATGTTTTTCTTGAGCCGAGAGTCTATTAAAAATTAGTGTTTTAATAAGCTTTTTTGGAACTCGCCCCGGGGCTCGCCCCAGGGCGAGGCACTATTAAAACGCGCATCATGTGTGGGGCTTAGTTATGTGAGGTTTATATGCCTCAAGCACCTGATTGTGCGCCCTAAACACACTTAATGCTCAACGCTCGAGACTCGCCCAATATTTCTTATGCAAATATGTGTTGAATTCACTAATTAGCACTGTTCGCTCTCAAAATCTTTAACAAATAAATGATTAAAGTTCATTTTATCTTTAAAATTATGAAAATTGTGAATAACGCAAATACTAACCATAATATTCTATACTCCCTCCATTTCAATTTAGATGAGGTAGTTTGACTCGGCACTGAGTTTAAGAAGAAAAAAAAAGAATACTTTTAAAACTTGTGATCTTAAAAGCTTAAGGGGTAAAAGCTTTATGGGACCATGACATTTGTGTGGTTATAAAAGCTTCTCATTAAGGGTAAAATCAAGAGCTTAAAGTTGAATTATTTCCAACTGTATAAATGTGTCCTTCTTTTTGAAACAGACTAATAAAGAAAGTGTGTCATCTAAATTGAAACAGAAGGAGTACTTACTAATTGAGAGCATCGCGAGAGTGACTATCATTTGAATATGTCATCTGAAAATAGATAACAAAAATTTATATCTTTACTTGATAGATCTTCATGTCTTAGTTCTATGTCTCTCAAAATTATCATACATTTATTATTTTAATATTTAAAAATAATTTTATATTTACCCATGAGGAGTACTATTTTAAATTATAGTGTTAGTAAAATTTATTGAGTATTTACTTTTAATGAGGTAAAATATGTTGATAATATTTTTTATGAAATTATGATTTTTAATCGTTTGAAAGATTAGACGTTGTAGTTAATTTATATTTCGTAATAACTAACAGTATTGCATTATTATACTAGTAAAACATGCTAGATATTTTATTTTATATGACTTTCTTTAATTCTTTTTAGTTTTATTGAAGTTTAATGTATTTTTTTTTTATATTGTTTGTGTTATAATGCTATATTATTAAATCATAAATTAAAAAAATAAGATCTGTGGGGCGTACGGCTTTCACCTCGCCCCGTATTAAGTAAACTTCCCTACGTTACGCCCTCACCTTTTAATACTCTATTGGAAACAACTTCTCTACATCCACAAGGGTAAGATTAAGGTCTGCATACACATTACTCTTTCTAGATCCCACTATGTGAGATTACTCTTGGTATGTTATTGTTGTATAAGAGTAATTTAGTTAGATTAGCACTCTCGAATACAATAGTTTTTTCAATGGATATGTCAAAAGTAAAAAGGGACTGGAGGAATACTTTTTTATCCGCTTTTCTACAAAGTCTACTTTGAATTTGAATTCTCGCTCAATCCTCCAATTTACACTTACAACAACAATAACAACAATATACCCAGTATATTCTCACAGTATAGGATCTGTGAAAGGTAGTGTGTACGTTGACCTTAACCCTACCTTATGGAGGTAAAGAGAATATTTTTGGAAGACCCTCGGCTCAAGAAAAGCATATATCAATAGGTTAGAGAAAGAAAAATAAAAGTGAATGAGCCATGTTAAGACTACTAAAAATAAGAACAATAACAATAATAAAAATTAAAAATAAAAATAAAGCAATAAGCCAACCAAGCAAGGGTAACAACAGGTATTAGTAGATGTCAGATGATACTGATAAAATCTGAGATCTATCCACAGGAGCTCAGATTCTTACACATGTAACTGAAGAATCAACAGATTGAAGAAGGTCGTAGAGAGAGAAAGTAGAGAGAAGGAAGAGAAATATCATTTATGTGTTAAGTGTCTTTTGGAATACACAATACTTAACTAATATAACCACTTCACGTTAGTTAGTGGAGGAGCAGTGTGAAATTACAAAATTACCCCTCACTTAGTACACTAAACTACCCTTCACTCAATGCTCCCCCTCAAGCTAATGGGTGAAAGACATGAAACACGCCAAGCTTGGATAAGAGAAGTTGATGCTGAGCAGTAGGTAAGCCTTTGGTCAGTAGGTTTGCAAGCTGTTGAGTGGAGGAAACATGATGAGGAAGAATAAGCCCAGACTTGATTTTTTCGCGCACAAAGTGACAATCAAGCTCAATGTGTTTGGTGCGCTCATGAAAAATGGGATTGCTAGCAATTTGGATTGCTGCTTTATTATCGCAGAACATGGACATAGGTTGGGATATAGTGAGTCCCAACTCCTGTAATAGACCAACAACCCAAGTAACTTCAGTTATTGCTGCTGCCATGCTATTATATTCAGCTTCTGCGGAGCTTCTACTTACAATATGTTGTTTCTTAGACTTCCATGAAATGAGTGCCTCCCCTAATTTGACAACATATCCAACGATTGACCTCTTTGTATTAGGGCAGGAGGCCCAATCTGAGTCACAATAGGCAGACAAATTGGTGATAGGACCAGCAGGCAATAACACACCTAAACCAGGAGAACCTTTGAGGTATTTAACCACTCTAAAGGCTGCCTCCAAGTGTGATTGTTTAGGTCTCTGCATGAACTAGCTTAAACTCTGAACTGCAAAGCTAATGTCTGGTCTAGTGATGGTGAGATACAGGAGCTTCCTAATTAATTGCTGGTATGCTGTGACATCTTCAAGCTCTAAATCATCAGTTTTTCCTACATGAGCATCATAATAAACAATGGTCAATTTTTGATTGAGTTCCAAAGGTGTCTTAGCAGGTTTACATCCACTCAAGCCAATTTGAGAAATAATCTCCAAGGCATACTTTCTTTGGTTAAGCAATGTCCCTCTTTTGGATCTCAACACTTCAATTCCAAGAAAGTATCTCAACTCTCCAAGGTCCTTAACCTTAAATCAATTGTGCAGGGTTATTTTTGCATCTTCTATCAGTGTTAGATGATTACCAGTAATCAGCAAATCATCCACATAGATGATGATGACTACTAAACCATCTCCTTATTTTTTAGTAAATAAAGAGTGATCAAATACACTTTGATTGTATCCACTCTCTATCAAAGCTTTAGTAAGCTTAATATTCTATTGTCTGGAGGCTTGTTTGAGCCCATATAAAGACTTCAGAAGTATACACACTTTGTTCTTCCCCTGTTTGGTAAACCCTTGGGGCAAACTCATATAAACTTCTTCATATAAATTACTTTGTAGAAAGGCATTATTGACATCCATTTGATACAAAGGCCAACCTTTGGAAGCGGCTATAGTGATAACAAGTCTCACTGTGACCATTTTGGCCACAAGTGAGAAAGTATCATGATAATCAAGCCCTTCCTTTTGATTATATCCTTTGGCAACCAAACGAGCCTTGAATCTTTCTACTTCTCCATTTGCTTTGTATTTGACTTTGTAGACCCATTTAGATCCAATGGATTGCTTGCCTATAGGTAAATCAACCAGTTCCCAAGTGCCATTATCTTCAAGTGCTTGTATCTCTTGATGCATGGCTTCAACCCATCTGTCATCCTGAACTGCCTCCTTAAAAGAGCTAGGCTCAATACAAGCTGAAAAGGCCTTCAAATAGGACTGGTATCTTATTGTTAGATTCCCATAGTATACCCTTTTGGACAAAGGATAAAGGCACTGACCAGCAGTACTCTTTGTTGTCACATAATCCTTTAGCTAAATGGGAGGTTTGGATATTCTTCCCCCTTTTCTGATATCATGGGCTATCTCCTGAACTGGTGGTTGTTGAATGGAAGTTTCTGGTGACTGTGGTGACATTGCCGTGTCATTTAAAGTATCTTGTGGAGTGTCTGCTGTTGGTGTCAATGTTTCTTTTGAAACTGCATCAGGTGATATAGCAATATGATTCTCATGAGCTTTAGGCAAAAATTTAGCATGTGTCACTTGATGCTGAGCATCATTATCATCATCTAGTTGACTTGTTGATTCATTTTCAATATTAGGCTGAACTGATTGTACTACCAGCTCTGAGTGTTTGAGAAATAACTAAGCAGAATCCAGTTCAGCATTCTTGAATGGAAATACATCCTCCCTAAAGCTAACATCCCTGCTGACCAGAAAGACTTTCCTTTCTAGATTATAAAGCATGTAGCCCTTCTGAGTTGTTGAGTATCCCACTAATACACTTTTGTTTGCTCTTGGACTAAATTTATCTCCTTTTAGGAGGTTACTAGCATAACATAGACAACCAAATACCCTAAGGTGATTTATATCAGGTGGTTTATTGTATATGAGTTCATGAGGTGACTTTCCTTTCAAAACAGAAGTAGGTCATTTGTTAAGCAAATACACATCAGTTTTTACATATTCTCCCCAAAACCTGTTAGGAATTGAACTTTGGAACTTCAAAGCTCTAGCTACTTCCAGAATGTATCTATACTTCCTTTCTACTACCCCATTCTGTTGAGGTGTGTAGGGACAACTACTCTGGTAAATAATTCCTAATGAAGAAAATAGTTCATTGCAGCCAGAGTTAAAGAATTCAGTGTCATTGTCAGATCCCAGTGTTTTAATAGTCACACCAAATTGATTTTTAACCATTGAAAAGAAGCTCTTCAATACAACAATTACTTCACTCTTTGATTGCAACAAACATACCCAAGTGAATCTACTGTAATCATCTACCACTGTAACAAAGTAGTGTTTCCTGTCATATGTAGGTATTCTATGAGGTCCCCATACATCTACATGAATAAGCTGGAAAATACTAACAACATTATTACTACTAGATGGAAACTTTAGCCTTCTCTGCTTAGCCAAGGGGCATATATCATAACTATGTTGTACTCTACTGTCCATTAAGTTTCTCAACTGGTGGATATATTGCATTACTTTTATTGAAGGGTGTCCTAGTCTCATATTCCATAGAGCTGAGTTATTTGAACTATTGTTGACCATTGCTGCTGCAGGTATTGATCTCTTCTACAGAAGGTACAATCCGTATGATTCCTTACCAATCCCCATAACCTTCCCATTGTAAAGACCATGCAGTACACAGAAGTTAGGGAAGAACATTGCAATACAACTCAGTTCCTTGGTCAGTTTTGAAACAGACAATAAGTTGAACTTAAAGTCAGAAATATGTAAAACATCCTTTAAAACTTGATTGCCCAGTATAGAGACACTTCCTGTATGGGATACTTTGCACTTATTCCCTGTTGGTACTTGCACTCCACTATTATTATGTAAGATACAATCCTTAATATCATGCATAATCTCCTTATAAAAAGTAATATGATATGAAGCACCTGAATCTCATATCCATTCACAATCAAAGGCATTTGATAACAATGCAGTTATACCTGCCATAAGTGAGTGACAATCACCTGTGCCTTGTTTGTTCAGAAGGTTTAGCAGCTGCTTGTATTGATCCTTTGTGAAGAAGTTCCCCTGTGTAGGATGAGTATCTGATAAATTCCCTGTCTCAGCAACAACATCATTAGCATAGGATTTGACACCTTGTATCTTCACTTTCTTCTTACTCTTGAAATCCGGGGAGTACCCTATGATCTTATAAAATTTTTCCTTTAAGTGACCTTTGTAGCCGCAAAATTCACAAATCAACCCTGGTTTTATTGCCTTGAATCCCTAAGTGAATGTCTGATTTTATCCAGTTACCATGGTCAAAGCCTCACTGTTAGATTCTCATGTTCCAAGAGTTCTTTGGCTCTCTTCTTGTATGACCAAGGCATATGACTGATTGACTGTCAACATATGTGTTTTGAGTAACACCCGGCTCCTCACATGGCTATAACTTTCGTTTAGGCCAACCAGAAACTGTAAAAGTCTCAGATTTTTGAACTGTTCAATGAAAGGCCTTGTTTCCTCACAATCACACGCAGGTCCTGCCACTAACAAGTCCATTTCATCCCAAAGATCCTTCATTTTGGAGTAGTAACCAATGACTGAATCTGTACCTTGATTTAATGATCCTATCATTTTCCACCGCTGATATGTTTGAGTTAAATTTGATTTGTCAAATCATTCCTTAAACTCGCTCCAAACTTTTGCTCCATTTGATGCATAAATGATGCTAGGTTGCAGTTCCACCGCCACTATTTTTCCTATACACGACAGCACCATAGCATTGCATCTTTCCCATTGATTTGCTAATTCGCTTTTAAATGAACCTTTTACACAAGTTCCTTTTATGAACCCTAATTTGTTTTTTTTACCAACAGTGTCGTTCGCATAGCTCGACTCCACAGACCATAATTTTCTGGACCTGTAAGTTTTATGTTGATCAATGTCACACCGGGTGTGTCTGATTCTCTCAAGTACAAAGGATGATTATGATCAATTCGAGGAATTTCTGCTTATCCCATGGCCGCTCAGCTTCAGCAATGGCTTTCTATTGAAACACTGGAATTTTGGTCCTAAATCTCGATCGATCGCTCTGATATCATGATAGAATCTGATATCTATCCATACGAGCTCAGATTCTTACACATGCAACTGAAGAATCAACAGATTGAAGAAGGACGTAGAGAGAGAAAGTAGAGAGAATGAAGAGAAATATCATTTATGTGTTAACTGTCTTTTTGGAATACACAGTACTTAACTAATATAACTATTTCACGTTAGTTAGTGGAGGAGCAGTGTAAAATTACAAAATTACCCCTCACTTAGTACACTAAACTACCCTTCACTCAATAGATACAATACTACGGAAATAAAATGATGTTGCAGAGATAGTGTCACAAACTCGGCAAACTACTAACCTTCTACCCCAATCCTCGGCCTCTAGATCCTCCTATCTATGGTCATGTCCTCAGTAAGCTGAAGATACATGTCCTGTCTAATCACTTCTCCCCAATACTTCTTCGGTCTTCCCCTACCCCTCCTTAGACCCACAATCGCCAGCTTCTCACACTTGTTCACTAGGCATCTGTGCATCCCCTCTTCATATGCCCGAACTACCTTAGTCTTGCTTCTCTCATCTTGTCAACTATGGGAGCCACCCCCACCTTATCTCGAATAACTTCTTTCTTAATCATGTCCTTCCTATATGCCCACACATCCATCTCAGCATCCTCATCTCTGCAACTTGCATCTTTTGAGCATGAGAGTTTTTAACTGGCCAATATTTTGCCCCGTACAACATGAATGGTCGAAAAACCATTCTATAAAACTTACCTTTAAGTATTTGTGGCACATTCTTATCACACAAAATATCGATGCGAGATTTTATTTCATCCACGCCATTCCAATACGGTGTGAGACATCATCATCAATCTCTTCATTTTATTGGATTATGCACCTAAAATATTTAAAACTACCTTTCTTAGGAATGACTTGTGTATCAATCCTCACTTCTACATTTTCCTCCTGAGTTACTTCACTGAACTTGCACTCCATGTATTCCATCTTAGTCCTGCTCAGCCCGAACCCTTTAAACTTCAGTGTCTGTCTCCAAACATCTAATCTACCGTTAACCCGACCACATATCTCGTCAATCAATATTATATCATCAACAAATAACATACATCATGGCACCTACCCTTGGATATGTCGCGTCAATACATCCATCACTAAAGCAAATAAAAACGGGCTAAGGGATGATCCCTGATGTAACCCATCAATACTAGGGAGTGCTCTGACTCTCCACCCACTGTCCTAACCCGGGTCTTGTCTCCATCTACATGTCCTTAATTGTCTAATGTATACCATAGGTATATCTCTAGCCTCTAAGCATCTCCTTAAAACCTCCCCAGGAACTTTGTCGTATGTTTTTTCTAGGTCAATAAACACCATGTGTAAGTCCCCCTTCCCCTCCTTGTACTACTCCACCAATCCTCAAATTTGCACTTATCTAGTCACATTCTCAATTCACTAACTAACTATAAATATTTATTTTTGTAGAATCCCGAACTAAAATTCATAATATTCAATTTCGAATCCGCCTCAAATTGTATTTATAGAGTGGGGAAGGAC
The DNA here is from genome assembly GCF_000390325.3 of Nicotiana tomentosiformis. NCBI lineage: Eukaryota > Viridiplantae > Streptophyta > Magnoliopsida > Solanales > Solanaceae > Nicotiana > Nicotiana tomentosiformis. The sequence continues at coordinate 59,544,895 of NC_090821.1, read as the reverse complement.
TAAGTGGGCGTTTGGACATAAGAATTGTAAAATTCCAACAAAAGGTGAATTTTTTTTTCAAGTAAAAATGGTATTTAAAAATTAGAGTTGTGTTTGGACATGAATATAATTTTGGATTATTTTTTGAATTTCTGTGAGTGATTTGAGTGAAAATTTTGAAAATCAGCTTTTTAAAAATTTTTAAATTTTTGAAAAAATCCAAAATTTATTTTTAAGTGAAATTAAAAATTTTATAGCCTCGAAAAAAAGTGAAAAAATTCTTACGTCCAAACGGGCTCTAAATAAAACAGAAATAGGGTTAGGGCATATCTATTGAGAAGAAAAGCATAGTCAAATTGGGAAAGTGCTGCTGACATGGACAAAAAGGAAATGGAAAATATAGTACAAAAAGCACTCACCTTTTTTTTTTTTTCTTTTCTTTTTCTTTTAAGGCAACTTTATTGTTTTGGTTGGGTACGGAATCAAAAAAACAGCAAACAAACCACACACTTGGAAAGAACAAAACCGCTCTCCCCCCTCAAACAAAGCAAATCAAGATTTCCCCGTTGCCACAAAAACTTGTGGCTCTATATCCTTTCCCTTTACTGACGTGTCACCCCCACCCCCCAACTCTAAAACCCCTTCTTCTTCTCTTCTTCCTCTGTATGTAGTCCAAAGTCCAAACTATAAGACACAAACCATCACAGAAACAAAACAAGAAGATAAATATTTGTTCCCATCTTACCATCTTTCAACCTCCAAATTTTAGAAAAAATTAACCATAGTACAGAAAAACCAAGAACAGGAAACGGAAAAGGAGTGTAATTTCCTTTTGTGTAAAAGCAGAACAGAACAGAAGAATTCTAAGTAATTGGAATGTCAGAAGTTCGAGACCCTGAGATTAAGCTGTTTGGTCAAACGATTGGTTTGACACAGGAAAGAGGTCTATGGAATCGAAAAAGCTCGTCGTATTCAACTTCAACTGCTTCAAATGAAGATAAGGTAAAAAGATTTTGAGTTTTTCTATATGTCACAAAGTCTATATTTGAGTATGCTTTCACCATATTGTTTCCAAATATATGATGAGTTTAATGAAAATGGAATTGGGGTCACTTTTTTTAGTATGTTGGTGTTTTTTCTTTTGAAAATTTTCAATCTTTCTTGATATAACATCTTTCCTTATGGCGAGGGTTTATCAGAAATGGTCTGTTTCTAGCTTTCCCAAGATAGGCGTAAGTTCTGCGTACACACTATTGTATTTGTTGTTAGTTATCGATCTTTCTTGATATCATAGCCTAAAATGGAAATGTAAAAACTAGCTTTGTCATCATTTTGTCTATTGGAATTTTATGTTTTGGGAATTAGTTTGGTACTATTTGGGAGTCAGACTGAGGTTTTGAGCTTCAGGGAAATCTCATTTGGTGCTCTCGTTTTTTTGGGTTTTGTTTTTTGTTTTTTCAATTTAGATACCATAAAGCTGTGTCTTTTCAATCTGACCAAGAGACTGAACTTTTGGTCAGTTTCTTGCTGTTTGATCTGTTTTCTGTGAGTCTCTTGTTCTATTTAGTCATCTTAATAATAAAAAAAAAGCTCTTATTTTATTTTTCTTATATTTTCTCCTGCTGGTCTGAGATGAATTTAAACTGAGAAACATGGTCGCAAAGAGTTTATATAGTCGACCTCAACTTGTTTGAGGTCAAGACGTAGACACCTAGTTGTTGTGATATATTTTCCCTTGCTGGGGTAATCCAGTCAATTTTGTTTAATTGCCTTTAGATTGCTTCTGCAAAATTTCTAGTATTTCACTTTTAGATCTTCTTTACCAAAAGGGAAAAATAAAATGAAGGTTAGTTTAAAGAAATTTCTACAGTAACATATTGAGAGTTTTAATGGCCTGTTATTGGATTTTGATTAATTCCAATACATCTATATCATGCCAAATCCTTATTACTTATGCTAAGACAATAATTTATCATCTTATCGGTAACGAATAGTTTTGATTGTTGTGAGAGAGCTCAAAATTAACCTTTTTTTTTCTTTTCATCCGACCAGATCATTTCAAAAGGAGAATTTACACAAAGCAAACAAGATAATGAACTTGTCGATCCAACTGCAGACTCGTTGGTTGAACCAGAAACATCATCCGGTATAAGTGATGAACTTAAGATACAGGATGCGGATAAAGAAACACTATCGCCAAAATCTATTGAGGAAGAAGATTCGAGTGAGGAAAAGACACTCAAGAAGCCTGATAAATTAGTTCCATGTCCGCGATGTAATAGCATGGAAACAAAGTTCTGTTATTATAACAATTACAACGTAAACCAGCCCCGTTATTTTTGCAAGAATTGCCAGAGATATTGGACTGCTGGTGGAACAATGAGGAATGTGCCTGTTGGTTCTGGCCGTCGCAAGAACAAAAGTTCTTCCACTTCAAATTATGGAATGCATCTTCCTGCTTTAAGCGCGAACGAGACTGTCCTAACATTTGGATCAGATAAACCTCTTTGTGATTCCATGGTTTCTGTATTAAACATAGCTGAGAAAGAAATTGGAAATGATCAGTCAAATGGAGTTTGTAGTACATCCTCAGTTATAACTGAGAAAGAAAAAAATTCTAGTACACATGATTTAACCTGGAAAAATTTTCAGGCATTTCATCCTCAAGTACCCTACTTTCTAGGCGCTCCGTGGCCTTATTCTGGATTTCCAGTATCATTCTATCCAGCACAACCTTACTGGGGCTGCACCGTAGCAAGCCCTTGGAACGTACCGTGGCTATCTTCTGATCAATCGGTCCATAACACCGGTCCTACTTCACCGACATTAGGGAAACATTCTCGGGATGGAAGCAAGCTTAGTACATCACAATCAGGGAGAGAAGGAGAGAGATGTGTACTGATTCCTAAGACATTAAGGATTGATGATCCAAATGAAGCGGCGAAAAGCTCTATATGGTCAACACTAGGTATCAAGAATGAGAAGATTGATTCGGTTCGTGGGGCTAGGCTCTTCAAAGCCTTTAATACAAAAGCTGATCATAGAAACCGTGAATCTGATGCTTCTTTCGTACTGCAAGCTAATCCAGCAGCCTTATCTAGATCGCTTAATTTCCGTGAGAGCACACAATGAGACTCAAATTTGCGTTAACTCGTTCCCAAGGAAGCAGAAGCAGTATTACTGATGTTAGTGCAGCAGCTAGTTTTTGGTAGCAGCATAAGTTAGTTGTTCAAAATATAAGCATTTATAGTTTTGCAGTATGTGTACTTTGTACATAAACCTGTAGAGTTTTAATAGATAGAGAAAATAAGATGCAGCTGAAGATTCTGCAGTCGTAAATCTGGAATATTTTTTGCTTTGAGATATTATATATGAAGTTTTTACTGACTTCTGATATTGATAGTTTTATTGTGGTTTTTGCATTACTTTTGTGATAGGTTTATCCTATCATTATGGACTTTGTAGTTCATGTGAAGATTAACTTTTTTTTGGCTAAGGAAATAAACTATTTATGAACCTATTACAGACTCCTTTAATATTATGGTCTGTTTCAGTACTTAAAACTGACAGTAAAGAGCATCAAAGGTCAAAAGGAAATGTTTTCAGTCTTTGACATCCCATTATACAAATTTCACTGCAGTTTCTTAATGGTAGGTTAATAACATATTACCAACAACAACGACAAACCGAGTGCAAAGTGGGGTCTGGGAAGGGTAGAATGTACGCAAATCTTACCCCTACCTTGTGAAGGTAGAGAGATTGTTTCCAACAAACTCTCGGCTCAAGGTAAGTGAATGATAGATTATCATTCTCAATAAAGGGTTTCCACAAAAATTACAAATTACAAGACTTCCCCTCCATTCCATGACAAGCTGCATCAAAAAACTTATTCCCACTTGGCAGCACGAAACCAGAAAGTTTTTCAAGGGCATTTAAACTTGAAAGAAGTTAAAAAACTTTGATAAACACATGTGCTCAATATATATTATATACCTCTAAAACCTAATAATTTATCTATATTCCGACGAAAACATGTACAATGTAATTTTCCGACGAAAACCACCCTCACAAGAGTGTAGCTTCGCCCCTGCTACCTAGCGTTTATATCAAATTAATACAAAACTCGTATTTTTTATACAGACATTTTATTTAACTATAGTTAAGTAATATGTGTTCTCACTTTAATTTGTAGCTGTTAGTTTAATTTCTTAATTTGGTATAAACGAGTGTAAATATTTATTGGCTGCTGTTGACACAAGTGTACAAGACTCGCCAAAACAAAATCCGTTTTCAAAATCACCACTACCAAGTATTTGAACTTCAGCCACAAATTATGATACTTGTTAGGATAAACATTATGTTAGGTAGAGTATGAGGGGCCAACAAATGCAAAAACAGCTACTAGGAAAAAAGAGAAAAATGACTATAAATTAGATATTAATAATATTATAGGAAGAATAACATAGGACATGGTAGGTCCCTCATATTTTGTGCGGATAGACTAGAATTATTTGGAAGAAAAGAGCCAAGGTACCTTTCTCTTTCAGAGGAAAAAGGATCTATCCTTAATTCCTTACAGATGCCAAAAAGGTGGAAATTTGAGGATAAAGTTTTCTTTTTCTTCTTCCTTTTTGGTGCCTTTTTCTAATATTCATTTTCAGTTTCTAGGTATCAACCAAAGAGAGGCAGACATATATATGTGCTGACAATGTGGTAGATATATGTCACAATAATAATAAAGTTGTTATAAGAAAAATCAAATTATGGTGGATGTCTACTCTTCCTCCGTGATCATCTCAAATGCTTAATGACATATTCAATGACATATTTCTATGCTTAATGACATATTCAATGACATATTTTTCTTCACTTTTCATGCCTATATAAAGGCCTTATAATAGATAGGAAAATACACACAATTGAAGAAGGAAATCTCTTCCTTCTCTCTATCTCCATTTCTTGTTCATGTTTTACTAAATTGCTTTTATTTCATAACAACATGTCTTGTTCATGTTTTACTAAGTTGCTTTTATTTTATAACACGTTATCAGCACGAATTGCTCATTTCATAATCTTCTATGTCAAGACTATGTAAGTTATAAGCAGGCAATGAGATCAAGTACAATGAAAAATGTCTTGGATGATAATACAAAGATAAGTTTTACATCCATCTAAACCCATTCATATTTTCATATTTTTGCATTAACTTTATGTACAGTGTTTAGTAAAAATATTTTTTTCAATTGTATCCAGTGAAATAAAGAACTGGAAAGGTATGTCTTTATTTGCTACATCTCTTATAGGACAAAGATAATATTCTAACGTATATATATGTTCTGACCTTTTACATACTATGATAGATAATTATTAAGGTAATTTAGTAATAATATTTTTACCATCACATGATGTATTTCATTGAAAGCAAAATTATCAAATATGTAGGCAATTTTACAGTACCTTGCAAATTTGGCATTCGAATATACAATCAATATAAACTCAATATAGTTATAATTTATAATAGTCACAGTTATGCATTAAGCCTTAAATATTTTTGCTGGAAACATAAGGCTCATTTCTCCGTATTGCATTTTTTTGGTGAAGTTCTTATAGTCTTTGAAATATAAGTGGTTATAGGTTATCTGCACCTTTTTCCTAATTAATTTATTAAAATATAAAAGTGATTGTATCATTTGAAAACAAAATGGCATATATCCTAACTAGCATTTTTGTTGTAGAGGAATTGTTTCAAGATTGAAATAGTTATATATGTCTTCTTGAAAGTTAATTTACTTATGCTTATAATTATGAAGTAATAATATTTTAAAGGCTCGAGTGCGAGTCCTAGTGAATTTTGGCCCATTATGCCAAAGTTTGAGGGTAAGACAATGGGTTCATGTCCCAACGCACTATGTTGATGAAAAGATGATGGATTCAAGTTCCAACGCATTATGGCCTAGCATGCCTTTATATGGGTAAGGCATTGGGTTTGAATCCTAATGCACCATATTGATAATAATAATAACTAAAGAAAAATAATGTAATTTTCATGAAAAAGCATAAAGCTTGTCCCACTTGATTTGCTCCATTCTTGAAGTGAATGTGATAGCAGTGCATGATAAGTCTAAATAAAGACAAGTAGTTGACCAATGAATGTGGTCGTGCGAAAGGCCAAAATAATAATAGTTATCACTATGGTAATTATAAAAAGGGAGAAATTCTTTGAAGAGAATGTGACTTGTGATAAATATTGAGATTGCATACTCATTCCTGAAAGTGAATGTGAAAATATATATATGATAAAGATTATGCATAATAATGTACTTGTGCATAGTTGGATAAATACTACAACTCACCTCTAAGGGAGGTTTGAGACAAAGAAAGATAATGAATATTATTGTGTAGTTACATAAATATATCATTGGTCGCATGCATATGATACGCCAAAATATATTTTGTCATGCCTTATGAAAGTTATTAAAAGCAAAATTAAAACAAAAAAAAAATTATTTTGCTTGTGATGATTTTGAACATTACAATTATTATGATATGATTCTCTTTGTGAAGGAGACATTTATTATATGGATGGTATGGCAAAAGATCTTGTAGTACAAAAACAGTTAAGAGTTCTGAAAGAACTAATTTGTTACTACCCGGATGAATAAAATTGTTCATAACATTAATATTGTAGTAAGTCTCAAAAAAAATATATATTGATTTACAAATATATTAGCCAAAGTGGTTGGCATATTGAGACTATAAATGAAAAGAAGATTGAATATCTTTATATTACTATAATCATACCGGGTAAATATGAAAGGTTACCTGACTTTTCTTTTATTTGTACTACACAAGTATAAGCATGATGATGCAATCACAAGCCACAAGTAAACTAGAGGTTTACTGAAATAAATATTAGTTGGCATGACCGGTTGACCATCTCGGTTCAATTATGATGCGAAAAAATTAATTGAGAATTACATTGGCATATATTGAAGAAATATAAGATTCTTCAAGAATTCTCTTGTGCTGCTTATTCTCATGATATACCAGTTAAGGTTAGGGATTGAATCCCTTGATTTCTGGAACGAATAAAAGGTGATAAATATATAGGCCCAGTCACCTTCCATGTTGACCGTTTACTATTATATGATTTTCATAGATACATCTATTTTATGGTCACATGCGCATTTTTTATCAACTTGTAGTTTGGCTTTTGCAAGATTGATTGCTCAAATTATTAGAGCACAATTCCAGAATATAAATTATGATGATTTATCTTGATAATACTGGTTTAAATCCAAGTTGGTTTAGTAGAAATTGTATGCCTCCAATTATATCTAAACCATTGGTTATGAGAACAAAAATTGCCAAAATAAAATTTGGTATTTGATGTATTATTTAATATACAACAGCACTTGTAAGCATCTAGCCAAGTTATGATAAGTTCTCCCTATCACAATCGGTTCAGGGTCAGGAATCAAATAATTTTCATCTAGAAATATGAATGTGCTATATGATTTAATTGTTCCACCACAGTGCACAAAGATGGATCCCCAAATAAGGCTAGGGATATGTGTTGGTGATCCCAACAATAGGGGGAGAAAATGGGCAGCTGAAAAAGTAATGCATGTAATGAATTATTATAAGTACATCGAGATCCTCGTACGAGAAAATGTGAACTTGAAGTTCAAGTGATAATTCATTTGCAAAATATTGCCGGGCATATTTGCTGACCCAAAGCTAAATGTCATATTCAGCTGCTAATGCTCCAAATAAAATAAAGTCCATAATGAATAGAGTCCATGGTATGCATAAAGCATAATAGACTAATCGGTTCCAAAGATAAAACTCCTTGAAGAAGGAGAGGAGCAAATGTTCAAGATGGTCATAATAAGGAGGCAAGTGCTCTAGAAGAGCACCACGACATAACACTTCATAAGACCTCATGGGAGAGGCTCAGGTACCTGAAAATAATAAGATAAAGAGATCTCAATAAGTTATGTCTTTATTGAATAATAGTAGAACCGATATAAAATGATCGTCGACGATATTGTTAATATAATGTAGCGCTCAATATTATTAATATTGATGAGGATCTTGAGCTCAAATCTGTCATGAAATTTGGACAGATAAATAATTAGCCAAATGAAAAATACGCAGTGAAAATTGATTTCACATGAAAAATATGAAGTTGGACGGATAGTCCCAACACCTGAAAGTATAAAGCCAGTTGAGGTATAAATGTGTTCTTGTGCGAAAAAAAAAGAAGGTCAAGTCGATAGACATAAAGATGACTTGTGTCACAAGAAGATTTGCAAATATCCTGGCATTGATTATATAGAGACATGTTCTCCTGTGGTGGATGTCGCCATTTCAGGTTTTAATCTAGCAATACAAGAAAAACGTGATATGCGTATAATGGAAATCATTGAAGGATTTAAATTGTTCTGAAGCATATTAAGATTTCCAAGTAATTTATTAAATAAAGCTTCAAAAATTCTTATACGGATTGAAACAATTAGGGCACATGTGGTATAATCGCCTGAGTGAGTACCTGTTGAAAGAAGGGTACAAGAATGATTCAATTTGTCCTTGTATCTTTATAAAAGGATCTGGATCTAAATTTGTTATAATCACCGAGTATGTTGATGATTTAAATATCATTGGAACTCCTAGAGAGCTTCCTAAAGCAGTAGAGCTTCCTAAAGTAGTAGACTATCTAAAGAAAGAATTTGTAATAAAATCTTGGAAAGACAAAATTTTGTCTTGGTCTACAAATTGAGTATATGAAAGATAGAATTTTTGTCCATCAATCAACATACACTAAAATGACTTTAAAGCAATTTTATATGGATAAAGTACATCCATTCCGACCTCATGAAAATAATGAAGAGCTTCTTGGTCCCGACGTACCATATATTAGTGCAATTGGTGCACTAATGTATCTTTCTAACATTACAAGGTCTGACATAACTTTTTCAGTTAATGTCTTAACAAGATATAGCTCTGCTCCTACAAGGAGACATTGGAATGGAATCAAACACATATTGCGGTATCTAAAAGGGACTATCGGTATGAGATTATTTTATGGAAATGATTGCAGTCCCGATCTTGTTGGTTATGCCGATGCTGGGTATTTATATGACCCACAAAAGGTTCGATCTCAAATAGGCTATGTGTTTACATATGGAAGCACTGCCATATCTTGGAGATCGACTAAGCAATCAATCGTGACTACTTCATCTAATCATGATGAGATAATTGCTATTCATGAAGCAAGTCGAGAATGTGTATGGTTGAGGTCTATAATACACCTTATTCGAAATAAATATGGTTTGAAGTGTGACAAACCACCCATAATTTTGTATGAAGACAATGCAGCATGCATATCCCAGTTAAAGGGAGGATTCATAAAATGGGATAGGACAAAGTACATTTTATCAAAATTATTTTTTACACATGATCTTCAAAAGAATGGTGATATCAATGTGCAACAGATCCATTCAGGTGATAAGATGGCTGATTTGTTCACCAAATCTCTACCGACGTCAACCTTCAAGAAACTAGTGTACAAGATTGGGATGCGAAGGCTCAAAAATGTGAATTGATGCTCTCATCAGGGGGAGTTAATACGCGTTGTACTCTTTTTTCCTTACAAGGTTTTGTCCCACTGGGTTTTCCTTGCAAGGTTTTTAACGAGGCAACCAAAAGGCGTATTTCTAAATATGTGTACTCTTTTTCCCTCACTAGGATTTTTTTTCCCATAGGGCTTTTTTTTTCTAATGAGATTTTAACGAGGTACATTATCTTTGGACATCCAAGGGGGAGTGTTATAAGAAAAATCAAATTATAGTGGATGTCTACTCTTCCTCCATGATCATCTCAAATGCTTAATGACATATTCAATGACATATTTCTATGCTTAATGACATATTCAATGACATATTTTTCTTCACTTTTCATGCCTATATAAAGGCCTTATAATAGATAGGAAAATACACACAATTGAAGAAGAAAATCTCTTCCTTCTCTCTATCTCCATTTCTTGTTCATGTTTTACTAAATTGCTTTTATTTCATAACAACATGTCTTGTTCATGTTTTACTAAGTTGCTTTTATTTTATAACAAAAGTTTATATATTAGGGTGGTTTGCTTGTGATATTGAACTAATTAATCTCAGAATAAAATCTCGCATAAAATAATATAATATTTCGTTTAATACATAAGAAAAACATAATCACTGCATAATTAATGCAATATTTGGTTGGTATATTAAATAATAGTCAGACTAAGTTATGCAATAATTTATACTACTATATTATTTTATGGGGGATAGAATATGGAATAAAAATACGCGTATTAGCAACGGGAAAATTAAATATTTAAAGATAAAAATATTATTTTAATATAACTAATTCATGTATAACAAGTCTTTCATTGTTAATCACCCTATGCAAATCCATTTATCATTAATCTCCGCATAAACAATCTTGCATTATATTTTCCGCATAACTAATAAGTGAACCAAACAACCCCTAAATATTTGAAGTTGGGCCTATGTTTCCCTTACTGATCTTTCAAGTCAAAGAAACCTAGATATTTCATTTATGCCATCAACTTTGGCACCACATATTATTCTATAGAAAATGAGTTGTTTTAGAGGACCCAGGCCCAGTGCTTTTAAACTATAATTTACTTTTTCTTGGCTCTAAATTTAGTACTTAACCTGTATTTGAGACATCTGTTTGATTTTAAAGGAAACCTCATTTTATTTGCAATACTTAATTTTAGATTAAATGAGGAGAAGCTTTGGCGCCTCTTTTCTATATGTGGTGGTTTGGTAACGTACCTTTGCTTTCTATCGATTTTAAAAGAAGGTATAAACACCAATATGCTTGACAATTAACAAGGAATTGGCCTCCAATCAGACGATATAAAAGGCAGAGTGGCGTGATCATTCAGACGCGGATCCAGAATTTCAAGATAATTGGTGCACTATTATGAAGAGATGAATCTAGAGTTTATACTAGTGTTTGACTATAGATTCCCAAATTTGTTTTAAAAAATCTGATTTGGATGAAATTTGGTTTAAGGATGAAAATCTGTTTGGACATAATTTTTCAAAACATACTTCACTTTCTTTTTGAAAAAACATGAAATGTGACTTATACCTATAAGTTTTAAAAACTATCAAAAATACCCAACAACTCTGAAGAAAATTCATACAAAATAAGTGAAATAAATCGGAAGAAAATTCATACAAAACAAGCGAAACAAATCTGAAGAAAATTTATACAAACATTAGCAGATTTTAGCAAATTACATTCAAATTTTATCTTTGCGGGTGCATTGCCACAGATTGGCACAACAACTTTGGCGAAGATTTTCTTTTGTTTATAGAGAAGGGTAAACACGCGTGAGTTTAATGACGGAAAAGTCGGTAGATATGAATTAGTTGGGTCATAACAACATAAAGTGATTTTTTTTTTTTATTTTATAAAATATAAAAGTTTGGGATAATTTTTATTTTTTTTAAAAAACCAAACGGTAATATTTTGGGCCAAACACAAATCTTAAGTTGGTTTTGGGATTTGGAAATTTGTCAAAATATGGATAAAATCTATAACCAAACAAGTATTTGCCAAAAATATTTTGGCAAAACCTATGGCCAAACGGGGGCTACGTTTAACGTGTTTAACTTTAGTTTCTTACCATAAGCCCAATGCGCTTTTAAAATTATAAGTTCAAAATTATTCCTTTTGTAATTTTATTGATTTACACACACACACACACACACACACAAATTATAAGTTCAAAATTATTCCTTTTGTAATTTTATTGATTCTCACACACACACACACACAAATTATAAGTTCAAAATTATTCCTTTTGTAATTTTATTGATTCTCTCTCTCTCTCTCTCTCTCTCACACACACACACACACACACATATATATATATATATATATATATATATATATATATATATATATATATATAAGTAATTTTTTTAAAAATATAATATTATTATATATGATTTAAATAAAAATCAATTTTGAAATATTTTTAAAATAATAAATTATAAAATATATTTAAATTCTAAAGAAAAAATTGTTTAAAGTTTATTTGATCATTAAGGTAAGTTAATATGTATATAGTGTTATAAGTCATGGAAGAACAATATATTGTAATAGTGCAATAATTAAAAGAAGATGTCGTAGGACATATATATAGTAAATAAATTAATGTTTAAACTTTAAAGTATGTATAAGACGTTCTTCGAGCATATGATTTACACAACTCAAACGCGTATGAAACAAAAAAAAAAAAGGTTTTCTCCAAAAGTACTTAATTTTAGCCCAGTATAATAGTATATTTGGTCAAACTTCTAAATTTTTTAAAAAGTAGTTTTCTTAAAAGTGCCATTCAAAATAGTAGTTTTAGTGAGAAACAGTTTTATTTGACTAATTAATTTGAAAAATACTTTTTGAATAATAATTAATATTTAGCTAAACTATTAAAAAATGCTTTTAAATGTATTTTATCAAAATTACTTTTAAAAAAAATATTTTCCGGGAGAAACTTCTGCTTCTCAAAAACTGCTTTTCGTTCTAATTTAAACCACTTTTTTTCTTCTAAAAACTTTGGTCAAACAACTTAACATTAGAAAAAAAGAACTTAAAAAATACCTTTTGCCAAAAAAAAAAGCAGGGGAAAAAAGACTATAAATTACAACTCTAATATTAGCAAAAAAACTTTTAAAATTGTTTAACCAAAAAGAAACTACTATTCTCTAAAAGTACTTTTTTAAAAAGTATGTCTCACAAAATGTACTTATCAAAATAATCAGATTTTAATTGTTTATCCAAACAGGCTAAAATTTTGATCATATCGGGTTTAATTTTGGACAGATTAGTTATTTATCTTCACCAAATTGCAGAAAGAATTCTTACTTAGCTGTTATATTATAAACTTATTTACTCATACTATAGAGATTATCACTTATTTACATTTTATATACAAATTTACCTTTAATAATAGGGTATTTATTTGGTAATAACCAATACACCTATAGTTACCCATCCTACCCTTGTCGCTCATTTAACTCACCCACTTAAACAACTCAATCGGTTATTTTGTTCAATTACATTCCTTCATGAAGATGTACATAACTTGTAAAGCAGATACCATTACTTTTGATAGTAAGATATAGTTAAGCTGAGCCGAAAGCCACCAGAAAAAGCACTATCTCCCAGTTCTAATGGTTGCAATGCGGTTACCAAACTCCTCCACAGCCCTTTTATGTTTGAAGAAAGAAAATTTTATATGCTATAGCTAAATAATGCACCTTATTTATTATAAATCAAAATAATTTAAAAATATTATTATTTATAATCACTTTTATATTTTATAGCAAAGTACACTATACAACTAATCCGTGAACCTTCTCCCTCAACTCTCTCTCATTTCCCCCTCTCTCTTCTCCCTCGGCAAGGCCGCCGTCCAGCAGGTCATCTTCTCCGGCGGAGCTCTACTGGAGCCCAACCAAACAATCCCCCTCCCCCCTCTCTCTCTCTCTCTCTCTCTCTCTCTCTCTCTCTCTCTCTCTCTCATCTCCACCGTCAAATCCAACCGCCTCTCTCTATCTTCCCTTCTCTCATCTCTACCGTCAGATCTAGATATGAAAATCACGAAGTCACGATGGGTCCATTATCGGCGGCGAAAACAATGGAGGAGGAAGATCGAAAGCGTCACCAGATCTGGATCTAATGGAGATGCCGGAATTCATGGCTTCTTCTCCTTCTTTGTATCTCACATCTGAGTGTATTCGTTTGACCGGATTTTGGTAGATATAATGTGATAGTGTATTCTCAGATCTGGCCGGATTTTTGTTTGTCTCCATTTTTAGTTTTCATATAATGTATAAAGTGTTTTGTTTGGCCGGAAGGCGCCATCTCTGGCAAACTTTCTTCTCTTCTTTGCTATTGAGTCACATACAATGATCACTACTAAAAAATTAGGTTTTAGCGACAGACAGATTCTGTAACTAAAGAGAAAAATCCGCCGCTAATCTCATTTAGTGACGGATTAGCAATGAATTATCAAGAAATTCTGCTAACTACGAGCGTTTTAGCGACAGATTAATGACGACATTCATAGCTAATTCTATTTTTTTGTAGTGGATACAAATACACTCAAATTTGAGTATATTCTGTATTTTTCAATGCAAATATCGTTTATTTTTAAATATTTTCGTATGTATTTATGTATCCCAAAGGTTATTTTTTGGCAAATTCCTGTATTTTTAAATTTTTGTTTGAATACAACGAAATTAAATACAGTGAATTGAATACAATGTAAAAATAAGCTATAAATGAATAAGTAAATTGAGTACAACCGAATATCACTATTTTTGTGATGTTTTGTTGTTTGAATACAGTCGAATTGAATACAGTGAAATTGAATACAATGTAAAATAGTTAAGAATGAATAACTGAATTGAATACAGTGTATACAACTGAATTGAATAGGGCGTTATACACCCTATTTCTTAATATTTTGTGGTTTGAATACAACTGAATTCTATAGTGAAATTAAATACAATGTAAATATATAAGAACGAATACATTCGAATTGAATACAGCGTATATAGCCGAATTGAATACAACGACATACAACCCATGTCAAGCAATTAGTAGCTACAAAATGCAATGAGCTAAATTATAGCTACGCCAAGCAATAAGCCTCCAAACAATAGTCATTTCTGATAGTCCCCCTTTGAAGAATAACTTCAGCCCCAATCTTATCAATTTTTGATAGAAAAATATCCGAAACATAAAGTTATTTATTATATTTATTTTTTAAATTTAAGAGAATAAGCCCTTAATCTTTTAGTTTGATACCTAAAGTAATTTTCAATATGAAGAACCTCTCTTAATTTTTTTTTAAATAAAAAAAAGAGATATGTTTTGTCTACTTATATATCATATGCATAGATAATTGTGTTAAGGTCGATTAGTTAAGTGTAGTCATTGTAATTTTTTTTTGTTCTTTTTTGTTGATTTAATTTTCTCTTTGAAGAAGGAAAAATCAAAGGGCAAAGTATAAAACTGGCTGGTCGGCCGACATTAGTTGTATTCACTAGCTAAAAAGTACATAAAATTATATATATATTTTTTATGATATTCAAAAAATATACTTCCTCAGTTTTAATTTATGTGAAAAAATTTCCTTTTTAGTTTATGCAAAAAAGAATGATCCCTTTCCATATTTGAAAACAATTTACCTTTATGCAATGATTTATAGTCACACAAAATATATGTGCCTCATTTTACACCCCAAGTTCAAAAGTCTTCTTTACAACAACAACAACAACCCAGTATAATCCCACTAGTGGGGTCTGGGGAGAGTAGTATGTACGCAGACCTTATCCCTACCCTGGGGTAGAGATGCTATTTCCGATAGACCCTCGGCTCCCTCCCTCCAAGAACTTTCCACCTTGATCTTGGGGTGACTCGAACTCACAAACTCTTGGTTGGAAGTAGAGGGTGCTCACCACTAGACCAACCCACTCTAAGTTCAAAAGTCTTCTTTCTTTTCTTAAAAACTGTGCCCAGTCAAATAGATTCACATAAATTAATACGGAGGAAGTATTTTATCGACTATTATTTTTTGATGAAACTAAAAATATACATTTCTCAAAATTATACTATTGTAAAAGAAATGGCCCAAGCCGTGGCAAACCTTAGAGCCCGATCAGCCCATGCTGTAAGACCTAGTCAGAGAGCCCAATCTAGCTTATAGGATTTCCGCAGCCCAAAAATCAGTTAGGACAAATGAATATCGTCCGTTAGATTATCAGAACCTTAGTCCAACGGGAGGAGTTCTTTCCATTATTTCCTTTTTTGAGAAAACTTCAAGCTTTCTTCTATATCCAAGCCACAAAATTGTAGCACCATTTTCGGGAAACTTTCCCCTTATAAAACGACAAAATTCTAAGAAGTCACGTGGCAGAGTTACAAAACCAACGGTTGATCAATCGAATATGTTTCAGCAGAAGATTATACTATTTTATAGATCAAATAATATTTTTTATACGTATATAATATAAAATTTGCACCCTTGAAAGTTGAAACAAATTCTTGACTTTGTTTACCTTTTAAGGGATAACAATTGAATTTATCACGTTTTTTAGCATACGTGAACTAATTCAATACACGTGATCAGTAACGTTAAATAAATGAATTGAAGACAGAATAAATAACTAAACCAGTTGTGATGTTAGATCCGTGCTCGGGTCTGAGCTTAGTAACTGTTCAACCCTCGATTCGAAGCCAAATACTTATGAAGAACTATGAGCAAAAATAAGAATAACTTTTAGAAGTAGAGAAAACAGGTGTATATTGCCTTGATATGCGTGTTATAATGTGTCAATTGAATAATAAACTTCCCATTTATATAGTAGGGTAGCTTTACCGTAAGTACAATTCTAAAAAAGGTAAAAATCTTCTTGTTCGTTAATCACTGATCCGCTACGATACGAGGCGAGATCCACGCCATGATATCCGGTTGGGCGCGAGTATCACGGCCCTTCGTTAGTCGTGTACAACCATTTGGTTATGCCTTCCGAGGTCTTGGAGCCCGAATCGGATTCGAGGGAGGGGGTGATCTCGATGTCCCCAGTGGTAAGCGCTTCGTTCGGACCTTAGTACGAGAGGTTCTTAGCTTCGATCCCGATTTCATGTAGTTATGTCCTTACTTCGTTTGCCCCCCACTGGGAAATCAGGGTGCTCACTAGTATATAGATAGTCCCCTCGTTTCTTAGAGAGTAGGTTTGCCGAAACGATGAGAAACGACATATGTTCTCCGGTTCCTTCTTTCGTACGTTACAACCGAAACGACGAAGAAGTTAAAATGTCCCATCAGTCATGTCGTTCTGACTTCGGATGCGTGTCAACCATCGGCTGGTTGCCTCCTAATGTGAAGCGTCGCATACCTCCCATATAAAAGCTTCCACCCTTTGTTCTTTTTCCACTTTTCGATCAAGCTTCCACCTTCGAATTTTCTAGTTATCATCAATCTTATTTCAAACCTTCATACCTTCATCTTTGACCTTCAAATCTTCATAATTGTTCTCACGTTCTTACCCAGATTTCCTTCAAATCTTCATACCCTGCTGTTCAACCTTCAAACTTGTTCTTCCAAACCTTCATATTCTTTCTTCCAATTTTCAAATTTTATCAGATATCAATGGCTAAAACTTCCAATCAGTTCCCCAACAGGCTGCCTCCTTATCTTCCCACCCGACCACAAATGCCGAGGTGGCTGCTTCCTCGGCGGCTATTCCCCAGGTGACAGCTCCCGAGGTGTCTGTCACCAAGACATCTGCCCCCGAGGCTGCCGCTGAGCCTCCCCTGAAGAGCTTTGTACCCGGGGGTTACTCAATCACGGACGACTTCAAAGTCGAGAAGCCCTCATCAAACAGGACCAGGGCGAATGAGCATGTAGATATACATGCTCCATTACCGAAGATGTCTTTCCCGTGGTCCGAGAGGACGGCAAATGGGAAGGCAAGGATGTAGTAGTCCTTGGGCCCAAAGAAATATTACTACCCACGTGGAGGGATACCTAAGTGTTTACACTTACCCGTTCACACTGGGCCCTATGGACCCGATGATTTTGGCCTTTTGTAAGAGGTATGAAGTGTGCCTCGGGCAAATCTACCTGTCTCTCTGGAGGATCGTTGTCCTCCTCCTCTATTTTGTGAATAACACTGAGTCTCGTCGGTTTACCCTCGATCACATGCTCCGTCTATACAATCCTCGAATTTTCCGAGAGGGATTAATCAAGCTTACTCGTCGGGCTAACAAGGCCCCATTTTCGAGTATTGATGAAGATCGAGATCGAGGCTGACATGGGCGCTTCATTCGGGTGAAGACTGAAGACCTGATCCCCTCTGAGTTCATGCCATTCCCCGTGAAGCGGAATGCATCTCGTAAGTGTAACCTTTCCTTAAATGTCAACTTTTCTTTATTTCCTCTCTCATCATTCGTATTTGTGGTTGTGCAACTGTGGCTCGGGTTCCAAATTCAGTCCCCTGGCTCAAGGAGTGGATTGAAGGCATCTTCAAGCAGATGTCGTACTTCGAGCACTCATGGCGCAAGCTTTCGAAGGGTCGATGGGAGGCCCGTTCTCATGGTAAGGTTCTCCTTCGAATAGCTATTACCGTATTCTCACATCATACTGACCTTTCTTCTTTCTTTTATAGGTTTGCCTAAGACCACAGAGCTTAGGCCTTTGGAAGGGGACGGGGACGTATCCTTCTCCGTTGCCGCGGTGGAAAGGAAGAAGAGGAAAAGACAATCTTTAGGCTCCCCAAGTCCCGAGGTGAAGCCAAAGAAGAGGGTGGCTCTAAGCCCTAGAAGAGTACCAGCTCCCGTGTGCCATATTTCAGCTCACGTCTCCGGCTCAGGGATGATTTGGAAAAATATGACATTTTTGTCACCCATGGGTCGACCCCACCCGGGGAGCAGGCGACAACCGAGGGGGAGATTTATGAGGCCGACCTCCCTCAGATTTGAGAGGCCTATATGGAGATGGAGAGTGGGACCCCCCGAGATATCGGTTCTACTCCGAAGGAAGCGCCCAATGTAATAGACGTTATGGAGATTCCCTCCTACTCCGAGTCCATGTTTTAGGAGGCCTAATCAGGAAAAGCAAAGTCTAATGAAGTGGTTCATGGCGCGAATTGCCCCCTTCATTCTTTCTTCGAGGGTGTGGACTCATCCACTTTGGAAGATATTTCCGGGCTGGGCGACCTGGAAGTCCCGAAGAAGGATATATCTTCGGAAGCTGACAGGCGGAGTTCGAGCCCAAAATTGATTAATCCGTTTCCCGCTCTGAGTGTGTACTCTGGCGCAAGAGAGCGGTTATTCTTACTGTCTCAGAGGATGCCCGAGTTCTATCTGCTCCCGTAGGCGCATCCAGCTACCTCCTATGCCTGGTGACCGAGGAGGACCAGGCAAAAATGAACGAAGTGAATGTGCCGTGTCTTTTCAATGCAGCGCTAAACTGGGTAAGACATTATTACGTCTTCAGGTATTTTACTTAGATTTTGATATTTCTCACGACTTTTGTTTTCTTGCAGGCCTCGGTAATTCACCACAAGAGCTTCCTCCGGTACCGTGTCGAGGTCAATCAGCTCAAGCTCGAGCTCAAAAAGCAGGTTCGAAAGAAGGACATATACAAGCTCCTCAGCGAGCAACAAGACAGGGCCGTCATGGACATTTAGGCCGATCTGGATAGGGCTCAGAAGGAAGCTTTAACCCTGAGGCGGAAACATGATGACCTGGTCGAAAAGGTAAAGGTCTTTGAAGTTAGAAACGAGGAACTAGTTGTAGTGGCTAACAACAAAACCTCACAGGTCCAACAGAAGATCATCCAGATTGGCCAACTCCGAACTGAGGTGAATGATATCCAAGCCATGGCCGACAGGTGGAAGAGCAAAATGGATCTGCTGGCTTCGGAGAAGGAAATCGCCCAAGCAAAGCTGGCATCGATAGAGGTTTAACTTCGGGTGATGAAGGAGAAAGCTGACAAATAGTCCAGCTAAATGATGAACTCCGAGCATAGCTGAGCTCGGATGTTAGAGAGCGGGACATCCTCGGTAGGGAGTATGAGGTAATGAAGTCCAAGTTGGAGACAACCTATGGCGATTCCGAGGAGATGGTAGCCCAATATAAGGCCGATGTCAAAGAAGCCAAGGCCCGCCTGAAGACCAATGCCGAATATATGAGGCGACTGTCTTGAAGGGAGACCCTCGAAGAGATTCACGCCTAAGGCTTCGACATGTCGGCCAAGATCGAGGAAGCAATAAAGCTTGAGGGCGAGGCGAAGAAACTTTCCAAGCCTGAAGGTGCCGAAGGATCCGAGGGTTCTGAGGGGTCCAAAGGCTCCGACGGTTCTAGCGACGAGTCAGGCCCCGCTGAAGATCAGGCATGAATGCCTTAGTACTTTTTTCGTTTTTGTCTTGTGTATGTTTTTTGTTTATTTTGAGGCCGTTTTTTTGGGCCTTTGTAAATATATTTCGAAATATATAAAATTTCCCTTTCTAGAAATTTCGAGTCTCTACTCTTTTAGCATCTTTTCATAATTTCTATTCATGTAAATATTTTTAATGCCTTAGCATAGAATCAAATATAGTAATAAGTCGTTCATTTTTTTGATGTCCAAACAGAGCCTGACTTCGATGCAACTTTATTTGTTCGAGGCTTTGAAAACTCGGTGTGACCAAAAGTTTTCCCGAGATGATTAACTGATTTCAAATGATGCTTTTGACGAGGGTAAACCTTTTAGCATATTTTGAATTTTTATGAAGGTCATTATATTTTGATTACAAGCGTTGGACGTCTTCGAGCCGTTATTTTAGGGTGGCCGTAGCCTTTTGTGTTTAGGCACTACCTAATAGGTTTTGTGCCTCCAGGATTTGGTAGCCCGAGTTGCCTGAACTTTTTTCGGACGATAGTCCCCGAGTAGGGGTAGCTCCCTTGGGCTCGCTAGTCCCTGAATAAGGGTAGCCCATGCGCCCTTAAGATCTATGTTTTAAGACGTAAGAATGCGTAATAGCAAGGTGGAAACTTTCTTTCATTTCTGTGTGCAAAGTACATGATCGAAAGCGTGTAAACGCTTGTATCACGGCTAAGGTGGTCTATATGGGCACGATTCACTTGACTGTTTGGCCCTTACAATAAATCCTAACCACCGAGCCTAAGCTTTTCAAGTACAAAGTTTCCTTATTTCCTTGCTAAAACCCTTAACCTGAGGGTGATGTCCCCCATTATTCGAGGTTGATCTTGAGAGGGCTCGGATACTGTTGATGTGCCCCTTGAATCCGATTTAAGACTGGATTCAAATCTAAGTTAGCACGATTTACCGTTGCCTCATTAAAAACCTTGCCGAAAAATCCATTTGGGACAAAATTGGTTCAAGGGAAAAAGAGTGCAATGCCTGTTTTCAGACCTAATAGTCACATTTTCCCTTGGCCGTTGCCTGCAAGTGTTAGTCCGCTCCATAATATTATAAAAAACCAAATGAGATCATACCTTAGCAGTAGTACCGCTTTAAGTGCATCACATTCCAATTGTTCGGTAGCTGTGCACCGTTTCCTGCTTCGAGTTTGTATGAGTCTTTGCTGGTAATTTCGACGACTCGATATGGTCCTTTCCAATTTGGTCCCACCTTCCCCTCGTTCGGATTTCGGGTACGCAATGTTACTTTTATTAACACCAAGTCGCTGATCTTGAAGTGTCGGAGGTTGGCTCTTCGGTTGTAATATCTTTCTATCCGCTGTTTCTGGATGGCCGACCGGACTAGGGCGGCCTCACGCCTTTCATCCAATAGTTCCAAGCTCGTGCTCATGGCCTCACTATATTCTTCAGTCGCATATCGGAACCTGAGGTCGGTTCTCCCACTTCGACCAATATTAATGCTTCGACATCGTAGACCAATGAAAACGGGATAGCCCCGGTACTAGACTACGAAGTTGTACGGTATGCCCACAAGACTTCGGGAAGAATTTCCTTCCATTTCCCTTTGGCATCGGTCAACCTCTTTTTCAGGTTCTGGAGTATGATTTTGGTCGTAGATTCTGCTTGTCCATTCCCACTAGGGTGATAGGGTGTTGATATTATCCTTTTAATCTTGTGGTCTTCAAAAAACTTGCTTACCTTGTTGACGATGAATTGCTTCCCATTATCACACACGATCTCGGCCGGTATCCCAAAACAACATATTATGTGGTCCCAAATGAAGTCAATGACTTCTTTTTTCTGGACTTTCTCGAACGCTTGAGCTTCGACCCATTTATAAAAATAATCAATCATAAATAGTATGAATTGAGCCTTACCAGGTGCCCACGGCAGGGGACCGACAATGTCCATTCCCTATTTCATGAATGACCATGGGGACAAGACCGAATGGAGTAGCTCTCCGAGTTGATGGGACATCAGTGCGTGTCTCTAACATCCGTCGGATCTTCGTACAAAGTCCTTTGCATCTTTCTCATTATCGATCCAGTAATAGCCGACTCTGATTAATTTCTGAACCAAAGATTCTTCCCACGAATGGTTTCCACAGGTGCCTTCGTGAACTTCTCTTAAGACATATTTGGTATCTCCCGGCCCTAAGCATATGGCGAGCACGCCGTCAAATGTTATTCTAAATAGAGTCCTTTCGGACAGGCTAAACCTGGTCGCCTTCGTGCGCAGAGCTCTCGATTCTTTAGGATCTGAGGGCAACTTCCCGGTCTTTAAATAATTTATGTATTTGTTCCTCCAATCCCAACTCAAACTTATCAAGTTTACTTCGGCGTGGCCTTCTTCCACCACCTACTTCATGAGCTGTACGATTGTTCCTGAACTGAATTCATCCTCATCAACCGATGATCCCAAGTTAGCCATGGCATCTGCCTCACTATTTTGATCTCGGGGCACGTGTTGCAAGGTCCATTCATTGAATTGATGCAATGTTACTTGCAACTTGTCTAGGTACCTTCGCATCCGTTCCTCTTTTACTTTGAACGTCCCATTGACTTGATTTACCATAAGGAGGGAATCACACCTAGCTTTGATCACAACAGCCCCAAGGCTTTTAGCCAATTCGAGACCTGCAATCATGGCCTCATACTCGAACTCGTTGTTAGTCAATTTCATAGTTCTAATAGATTGCCTAACTATGTTACCCATAGGTGGTTTCAGCATGATGTCGAGCCCAGACCCCTTTGCGTTTGAAGCACCATCCGTAAAGAGTGTCCAAACTCTTGAGGTAACCCCTGAGGTCAACAATAATTCCCTTTCAATTTCGTGTATTAAGGCCGGCGTAAAGTCAGTTGCGAAGTCTGCCAAAATTTATGATTTGATGGCGGTTCGAGGCCGATACTCGATATCGTACCCGCTAATTTCAACTGTCTATTTGGCCAACCTGCTCGAGATCTCAGGCTTGTGCATAATGTTAATCAGTGGGTAAGATGTCACAACACATATGGGGTGACATTGAAAGTATGGTTTTAACTTTCTGGAGGTGCTTAGCAAAGCGAGCGCTAATTTTTCCAGGTGAGGATACCTTGTTTCGGCCTTGCCTAGAGTTCGACTAATATAGTAAATAGGAAATTGCGTACCTTTCTCTTCCTGGACTAGGACTCCACTTACCGCCACCTCAGATACCGCCAAGTAAAGTTACAACTGCTCATCCTGCTTCAGAGTATGGAGCAAGGGTGGACTCAAAAGGTACCGTTTGAGTTCTTCCAAAGCTTGTTGGCACTCCTTGGTCCAAGAAAAGTTATTCTTCTTCTTTAATAGTGAGAAGAATCGATGACGTTTGTATGAGGACCTCGATATGAACTTACCCATAGTGGCTATACGCCCGGTTAGCCTCTGAATGGCCTTAACACTGTCTACCACAATGATATCTTTTATAGCTCTGAGTTTATCGGGATTGATCTCGATCCCCCGGTTGGACACCATGAACCTGAGGAATTTTTTGGATCCAACCCCGAATCGGCACTTCATAATCAACCTCACAATCTAGAATGACAAAATCCGCAAGAAGAATAAATTTATCAACACGAACCAAAACATCTTCAATCACTCCCAAAGGCCTCGTCATAGTACGATCGGCCATTTGCAATCTCACAGAGGTGGGTCTTGGCTTCCCCATTCCCAAAGTCCTGAAAACCGAATAGGGCATCAAATTGATATTGCCCTAAGATCACAAAGAACTTTAGCAAACTCGGCACTTCCAATTGTACAAGGAATCGTGAAAGCACAGGGATCCTCCAACTTAGGAGCCATTGAATGCACAATTGCACTCACTTGATGAGTGACTTTGATGGTTTCAAAATTCATTGACCGCTTCTTTGTTACAAGATCCTTCATAGATTTTGCATAGCCGGGCATTTGTTCCAAGGCTTTAACTAATGGCACATTGATTGAGAGACTTTTCATCATTTGAATGAACTTATTGAATTATTCTCACCATTTTACTTGGAAAGTCTTTAAAGGTATGGAGGTGGAGGCTTAGGCAATGGTGCCTTATCCTTTTGCACTACTGGCTTCGGTATGTCAATAATGTGTTCCCTAGACGGGTTCACCTCCTCTTGAGTCTCTTCCACACTATCATCAATATCAATCTAAACTTCATCATTAGGTTGCACCACATTGTTCGGAATCTCTTATTATTGCATCACTTGATCATCATCAACAAGTTGCCTTCCACTTGAGGTAGGTGCATTCCTGCCTCTTCCACTTCTTCTGATAACCATCATTGCATGCCCCGTGTTGTTACCACACTTTAGGTTTACCACCGTGTCACTTGGTTGTGCCCCCTTAGGATGAGAATTTAAAGCTTGAGAGATTTTCCCCATTTGAACTTTGAGGTTGCGGATTGATGTGTTGTATAAGGCAAGTTGGGCATCCGAATCAGCATTCTTTTCCATCATTTTCTTGAACATATTTTCAATACGCCCCATCTAATTGTTTGAAGAACTCAAACCATTGGAAGGATAAGGAGGTGGGTTGCTTGGTTGTTGGTATATTGGGGACCTTTGAAAACCCGAACCCCGGTTGCCTTGATTGTTATCTCCCTAATTTTCTTGGTTGTTTCCACTCCAATTTCCTTGATTGTTAATGTTATGCCAATTCCCTTTATTGTTGTCTCCCTTCCAATTTCCTTGATTGCTAGAATTCCAATTGCCTTGATTGTTTTGTGGTCTCCATTATTGTTGGCTTAGGCCTTGAAAGTTGTTTCTCTGCCCTTGAAAATTATTCATATATTGCACTTCCTCTTCTTGTTCATTATAGAAATCATCTTACTCAAAACTACCATCTTCTTGCATATAGTTCTCCACTCGATTTTGTACTTGTGGACCCTTCTCCTCTTGTTCACCATCATGTTCACTCCTTCCATAACATTGACTTGCTTAGGAGTTTTCACTTGATTTAGTTGGGCCTTTTCTAGTTGAGTCATGGTAGTTGTCAATTCGGCAATGGCTTACCCATGTTCTTGCAATTCTTTGTGAATGTGGATCATATTCGGGTCACCTTGTGGAGCACTGGCCCGGGATTGTCAAGCCGACGACGTTTCTGCCATCTCATCCAAAATTTCACATGCCTCTGCATAAGGCGTAGTCATAAAGTTCCCACCGGCTAGTTGATTCACTACACATTGGTTGGTCGTGTTAATCCCATGATAGAAGGTTTGTTGAATCATGTTTTTTTCATTATATTATTGTTGGAACATTCCTTGACCATAGTTCTATAGTGCTCCCATATCGTCTAGTGGTTTATTCGGATCTTGCTTGAATGCCAAGATCTCATCTCAAAGTGTAGCCATGTGTCCGGATGAGAAAAACTTAGCAAGGAACTTTTCTGCCAACTTATCCCAAGTGTGAATTGAATGGTTCAACAATCGTTTCAACCAATCTAAAGCTTTCCCCTATAGAGAGAAGGGAAAAAGCCTTAGCCTTGATGCATCCTTGGAGATATTTGTTTTCTTGCTCCCCCAACAAGTGTCCACAAACCCCTTCAAATGTTTATAAACATTTTGTGTTGGAGCACCGTTGAAGATACCTCGTTGCTCAAGAAAAGTAAGCATCACATTGGTGATTTGGAAGTTACCTTCCCTAATATGGGGAGGCACTATTGCACTAACATAACCTTCATTGGGAAATATTCGGTGTGGAGCCACTCGTGATGGAGGTGGAGGTGGAATGGGCACATTGTCATGAGGTACACGACCTCTCCGACTGGCAGGTGGCTCATGAGGTACCTCCTATACTTGCTCTTCATCCGCATCCAAATCCCCTAAAGGCAAATTTCTGAGCTTATTGTTCTCCATGGTTGTACCTAGGATTTCTCACACAAGTTAGTAACACGGAAAAAAAATAAGATATTTCAAAAACAAACCCAACTATATAGCTAACACCATTTTAACTCTCGTGCAACAGTGCCAAAAATTGATCCACGTCCAATCTGCACTCAATTGTGAGTGGAAACGATCGTTGGAAGAATAATACCCAACAAGAGTCGGGGTCGATTTCCATAAAGAGTTACAATGGGTGTTAGGAGTATACACTTGACGAAAGCAAATGGAATAACTAAACTATGCTTCCAACAACAGGTTTTTATTTCTAACTCTAATTTTACTTTAGCAATTGTAAACTAAGGAAAGAAACTAGAAGCAAATTAGTGTTTTTGGTGTTTTTCCAAATAATTATAAAGCCTAGGGATGTGGCCGTAACCTAGGTGTTCGCCTAATGGGTTAAATACGTTAAAACTTATTTTGTTGATTGAGGTGTATTATAGCTCTCAACTCTACAATACCCACTCGGTCAAAGAGTGATTTTTCCCAATTCGGCTTTCTCAAGTCCGAATAGGTATCAAACAAAATAATTTATATGAGCTCCAGTTGGGTTCTCACTATCTCTAGTTTGAACCCTTTAATTAGGCTAATCAAACCCTCAATTAGCCCAAATCCTTGTTAGCCAAGTTATCCTAGACTAAGTCCCTATTTCTCAAGTAGATACCAAGTCAAAAAGGCATGAATTAATGTTTGCAACTATTAATTATAAAACTGAAGCATAAACTAAGCTAAATAATCAACACCCAATTTTAAACAAGTATTAAATTAATTACCCATAAGGTTTACACACTAGGATTGGGTCACAACCCTAGTAAGAATCTATCTACTCATAATGAGAATTGAAGAAAAGAAAGAAGAAATGCTAATTAAACTCATAATCTAAGATTAGAATGGTAAAATATGATGTTTAAGACCTAAAATAATCACAAAATTCCTAAAATGGAAAAATGTAATGGTTACAACAGCTCAAACTTTGAAACTTGACCTAA
Source organism: Nicotiana tomentosiformis (assembly GCF_000390325.3). Lineage (NCBI taxonomy): Eukaryota > Viridiplantae > Streptophyta > Magnoliopsida > Solanales > Solanaceae > Nicotiana > Nicotiana tomentosiformis. The sequence goes on along the minus strand of NC_090821.1, from coordinate 59,518,012 downwards.
AAATGTGAAACTCGTCTATTTATAGTGGCCCAAAATTCGCTGGCAAAAATACTCATCAGGAGGTTCTGCGGCTGCACAATTCCATGTGCGGTCAGATTTCTTCAGCTAGCAGGTCTTGAATTCTTCAGCCACATAATTCTGGATTGCTGCTGTAAAGCATCTTCTGCGGCCGCACAATTTTTGTGCGGTCTGCACTTCAGGAAGGTTTCAGGTCTTGGCCTTTTGCACACTCTCTAAACTTTGAATCATTTGTTAGTGCAAACCTTGTTCTGCAGCCGCACAATTCATGTGTGATCCGCACATTGCCTGAACCTTCATTGATGGCCTTTAAAGTGTTAAAGTAGTATTATCAACCTATGTATGTGCTAAAAGCAAAACCATCCAGTTCATACTTGGTTTGCCAGAAACAAGAACCGTTGTATCTATTGAGTTGTTGTTGTGTAGATGTGCCTTTCCTTGGAATATTGTCCTGCTCTAATGTTCAGACCTTTGCAGTATGCTTATGATACTTCTTCTCCTCATCTGCATGTGTTTTAAAATCAGATCTTTAGATTCGTGTGATATACGTTTGTTTGGTATCCAATGTAGACTATATATTCTTATGTTAGGAAGGAAAGTATATTTTTGTGGTAGGCAATTCTATAACATTTAGTTTACATTGAAAGGGCCTCGTTGGCATTTAAACCTGTAAGGAAAACATGTTGTTAGTGCTTAAGGGTATCTGGGAGTGGAGTTTGACTCTAGGTTGGGCTGCCCTACCCGGCACAAGCATTGCCCTGGACCTTGAGTCCCTTGGGAACTTTGAAGTGTCGGGGAATTCAAAGGGAGCATCGACATTGAGTAAAAATTCCTTCTTAGCCCTTAATTCATTGACACATTTAGTTCTTTGGGGGTTTAATGTTTAATGACAATGAAAGGTTTTCAATGTGAATTATTTGCTAAGTAGACCCCCTACATTAAAATAATTTCCCACAGTATTGATTATTTTCTTGTTCCAATTGTTTGTCTATACACATGTCATATATGTTTTGAATATGTTGAGAATATGAGATATACTTCTAATGACCTTCTTTATTTTTTGGGCATGTATACATTTGGGCATGCTGAGTTCCTATGGAATTCAGGCCCAAACTAGCTTTGCTGCATTTTCTGAAGAGTCCAGTGAACTATAGCCGCGCCTCTCAATTGCTGGGCCTACCTTATTGAGGCCCAACCATCAGAGTCCAGTCCTCACTCCCTAACTTCTTTCGTTACTGCCCATTATTTCCATAGCCTAGCTTACTGCTTCATTATTTTTGCTTACTGCCTTTGTCGTTTGATCATATTTCATTACCATGTATTTAACAATCATATATTATATTATGTACTTTATTTTCATGCTCTAATATTACATGAAACATAGGCAAACTATAACTAATATAGGACTTAAAGAGAATTAGTTAGTAATTAATATTCGCTCCGTTAATTATAACTTGTTCATCTTGTACACTCACCTCTCTTAAAGATTTTTGAAGCCCAGACTCCAATAAAAAACAACATCCCATTTTCAAAGGAAATTAGAAAAAGAATCATTGGTCTTTCCTAACAAGGAATGAAACCAGATTTTTTATGAAAACGGTAATGAACGATCACCCAAATGAATTTTTAAAGATTCACCTTCTTCAGAATTTTTAAAACCAATGTACATTTAGAATCACTTTTCTTACGAACATCTTTTAAAATTATACAAGCATCTATTCTTTAAATTAGTTACTTTCATAACTTAATAATTACAAACCTTAAAATATAGGCTACTTTTAGAACTCTCTTAACCTTCAATAACTTTTTTACAATCTCACATCCCTCCTAAGTCTTACATATATACTCCCTTTAATATATAGTAAGTCATGCCGTAGTAGTAATTAAGCATAGTATAAATAATTGATTCCTTAAAATTAGTCTAAGTCCTATGGAGCTACCTCAGGTAGAATTTAAGGGGTCCCTAACACCTTCCCCTTAGAAGAACTAGAACCATTACCCATAGTCTCACCGGTTTGCAGACCTGTAAATAATATAACTTAGTAATTAAATAGGTACCCTAGTATACCTTTAAATATTAGGTGGCGACTCTCTTTCATCAACAACAGAGAAACCACAAGTTGAATCCTGTCTTGACTAGTAAAAAATAGGGTGCAACAACAACATGTTAGTCAAGTCCCTGCGAGTAGAGGATCATTTGAAACATTTTCATGAAACCTTTGACATATTGAGGAGATACAATATGAAGCTCAACCCTGAGAAATGAGACCTTTCCTTGCTACGGGTAAAGCTCTTTATGATGTTGAAGCTGGAGAACTCACTTTCCGGTTTGGTGATGAAAAAGTGATGTTTCATGTGTGTAAGTCCATGCGGTAATCAAATGGCAATGAGCTGTGTTCTTTTGTGGACTTGGTGACCAATGTTATTGTTGATGAAACAAGTGCTACAATCAATATTGGTGATATGTTGGATGCCGTCTTGCTCAACTTTGATGATGACGAGATGGATGGCTTCATGGAATATGTGAACTCTTTGCAAGGAATGGGGTCGTACAACTATGCACCCCGAAAATTGTCTTTGGATCTTGAAAATAGGACAACTCCTCCTACAAAGTCTTCTATGGAAGAGACTCCTACCTTGGAGTTAAAGACATTGCCTCCACATCTTCGGTATGAATTTCTTGGTCCTTGTTCTACTTTACCGGTTATTCTTTTCTCTTATTTGACTAACGTGCATGTAGATTCCACATTGGCGGTGCTACAAACGAGGAAGAAGGTTATTGGGTGGACCTTGGCGGATATTCGGGGGATAAGCCCCGCCTTTTGCATCCATAAGATCAATTTGGAGGATGGCGACATTCCAATCCCATGAACATCAAAGGAGACTCAATGAGGCTATGAAAGAAGAAGATTATCAAGTGGTTGGATGCCAGGGTTGTCTACCCCATCTCTGATAGTTCATTGACTTCTCCGGTTCAGTGAGTCCCAAATAAGGGTGACATGACGGTGGTCACCAATGACAAGAATGAGTTAATTCCTACAAGAACAGTGACCGGTTGGAGGGTGTGTATGGACTATCAAAAGATCAACAAAGTCACAAGGAAGGATGACTTTCCACTTCCTTTCATAGATCAAATTCTCGATAGATTGGCCGGCCGTGCTTTATATTACTTTCTTGATGGGTACTCGGGCTATAACCAAATTCTCATTGCTCCGGAAGATCAAGAGAAAACAACCTTTACATGTCCCTATGGTACTTTTGATTTCAAGTGGATGCCATTTGGTTTGTACAATGTACCAACGACTTTTCAAAGGTGTATGATGGCTATTTTCACGGACATGGTGGAGGACTACCTTGAAATTTCATGGATGACTTCTCGGTGGTTGGAGATTCTTTTGATGATTGTCTTGCAAATTTGGACAAAGTGTTGGCTAGATGTGAAGAAATAAATTTGGTGCTCAATTGGGAGAAATGCCATTTTATAGTCGAGGAAGGTATTGTACTTGGCCACAAAATCTCAAGGAATGGAATTGAAGTTGAAAAGGCAAAGATTGAGGTGATTTCTAAGCTTCCACCCCTACTTCGGTGAAGGGTGCCATGCGGGTTTTTACCGATGCTTCATCAAAGACTTCTCTAAGGTGGTGAACTCGTTGTGCAAGCTTCTTGAGAAGGATGCTAAGTTTAATTTCAATGATGATTGCATGAGAGCTTTTGAATTGTTGAAGATTGCATTGACAACTACTCCCATAATCATCGATCCCAATTGGAGTGTGCCTTTTGAACTCATGTGTGATGCAAGTGATGTAGCAGATTGGGATGTTTTGGGGCAATACATCAACAAGATTTTTCATCCGGTCTACTATGCTAGTAAGACCATGAATAGTGGCTAAGTCAACTCTACCGTTATGGAGAAAGAGCTCCTTTCTATTGTGTTTGCAATTGAGAAGTTCCGCCCGTACATGATGGGTGCAAAAGTTATTTTCCACACGGATCATTCGATGCTTCGTTATCTTATGAGCAAAAAGGGCTCCAAATCTCGGTTGATGAGATGGGTGCTCTTGTTACAAGAATTTGATATTGACATCCAAGATAGAAAAGAGAGTGAAAACCAAGTGGCGGACCACATGTCTCGTTTGGAGGAGGAGGGGAGGCTGCATGATGGCCTTGAGATCAATGACTCTTTTCTCGACGAGAAACTCTTGGCAGTTTTAATGAAAAAGGTGCCATGATTCACAGATTTAGCAAATTTTCTTGTGTGTGGAATCATTCCAGATGAGTTTTCTTCAAGCCAAAGGAAGAAGCTCAAACGAGATTGTCAAGACTATTATTGGGATGAACCATGCCTTTTTCAGATTTGCACGGATGGGGTAATTAGAAGATGTGTACCGGAAGAAGAGCAAGGTGAAATTCTTGGGGCTTGTCATTCTTCGTCATATGGTGGTCATCATGGTGGAGCAAGAACGGAGTCCAAAGTGCTTAGTTGCAGTTTCTTTTGGCCTACTCTTTACAAAGATGCTAGTGAGTTAGTGAAAAGATGTGATGAATGTCAACGGGCCGGTTGAATCTCAAAGAAAAATTTAAATGCCTCTCACAACCATTTTGGAAATTGATATTTTCGATGTGTGGGGTATTTACTTCATGGGCCCTTTTATGAGTTATTATGTAAACACCTACATCTTGGTCGCGGTGGATTATGTGTCCAAATGGGTTGTGGCCGTTGCTTTACCGAACACTGAGGTGAGAAGTGTGGTGGCTTTCTTGAAGAAGAATATTTTCACAAGGTTTGGTACTCCACGTGCAATTATAAGCGATGCGAGGTCACATTTTTGCAACAAGGATTTCGACACTTTACTTAACAAGTATGGTGTTAATCACAAAGTCACGACTCCCTATCACCCACAAGCTAGTGGGTAAGTGGAAGTCTCCAACCGGGAGATAAAGAGTATCTTGTCCAAAACTTTGAATGGTAATCAAACTAATTGGTCCAAGAAGCTTGATTATGCATTATGGGCTTATCGGACGGCTTACAAAACACCTATCAGAATGTCGCCATACCGGTTGGTGTTCGGAAAAGCTTGTGATCTTCCGGTGGAACTAGAGCACAAGGCTTTGTGGGCTTTAGAGAAGTTGAATCTTGATTGGGATGTAGGCGCGAACTTGAGGGTTGGACATTTGAATGAATTGGATGAGTTTCGGTACCATGCTTATGCAAGTTTATCCTTCCACAAAGAAAAGATGATATATCTTCATGACAAATACATTTGGAACAAAGAGTTCAAGGTAGGTGATCTTGTATTGTTATTTAACTCAAGGTTGAGGATGTTACCCGGGAAGCTAAAATCCAAGTGGAGTGGTCCTTTCGAAATTGTGGGTGTGACACCTTTTGGTGCGTTAGACTTGAAGAAAAAAACAATGAAGTATTTCGAGTCAATGGTCACCGAGTGATGCATTACTTGGGAAAGTTTGGAGATAGCCCTGTGGTGGCAGTCCTTCACCTGATTTGAGGGTTTTCTGCGTCGTGCCGCCACCTTAAATCAAGCACTTCTTGGGAGGAAAACCATGTTTCTTTTTCTTTTCTTTTGTAGTTAAGTTATATTTGTGTTCTAACTTGATTTGAAGTGTGCTACAGGAATGAGTGTGACTTACAAGAATTGTGGACGAAAATATGGCTAAGTGTTCAAAAGAGTGCGGACCACACATTTTTATGTGCCACATTAGATGAGCATTGCGGCCACACATTTCTCTCCCGGACCGCACATTTGAAACATCAAAAATACCAGCTCTCTAAAGTTTAAACTTGTCAGTGCGGAGGTCGATCTGCGACCGCACATGAAATCTGCGGCCGCACCTGAAAATGTGCGGACCGCAGATTGGTTTCTAAAAATGATCGCCCGGGTTAAAAAGTGCGGACTGCACTCATCTCCGATCCCTTCTCATTTTGAATGGTATAAATAGAACAATAAGGCTTATTTTACCCTTTTCCCACTTTGAACAAATATTGTTGCCCTGCTAAGTTTTCTTAGAGATTTCAATTGTCCACATACACAACCACCTAGATTACTCACTCAGTGCATTCACTCTATCTGGTATGCTTCAAATTCATGTTAATTTTTATGTTAGTTTAATTTGTAGATTTTTTTAGTTCTTTTTAGGACATCTGTTATTAGGGTTCCATTGTGTGTCCATGTGGGGTAGATCTGAACTGGATTAACTTGATACATGCTCTATGGGAATTGGGTTTGTAAAATTTCATGCTTATACAATGTTGCCATGCCTATTTGTGCAAGAAATTGAAACATATTTGAATAAAAAAGTTGTCTGTTCGTAATAGTTTGAATTCTGCAACCACACTTAAATTGTGCGGTCCACAGATATGGATTTCTAGAAACGTATATGAGGTATGAATCTACGGCTGCAAGTCAAATTGTGCGGACCATATATTTCCCCTTGCGGCCGCTGATTAGGCCTTTCACTTTCATAAGAGAGTCTTCACTTTTGAGACTCCAAGGTACGACCACATGTCAAATTATGCGGACCGCAGAAATCCTTTTGCGACCGCAGATTGACCATTTCTCTGTCATCATAGAGTTAAAAAATTTAGGACTCAGAAGTGCGGCCATAATTCCAAATATGCGGAACACATTTCCCTTCTGCGGCCGCACAACAGAAATATGCGGACTGCGAGTTCCTATCTGCGGTCGCAGGTCAAATTATGCGAACCGCAGGTCCCTTATCCTGCAGGCATGACTCAAATGCACAAACCCACCATGTCTAATTGTTTCTCCCTTACCTACATGTCTCCTGTATGTGTTTGAACAATGAATTGCAACTAACAATCTCCTTTGCTTGATACAGACAATGGTTCGATCAAGAGGCCAAGGCGACACTTCAAAGGGAAGAGGTGAATCTTCTCGGGGTCGAGGCAAAAGTGCCTTGACCCTTGGCCAGCCCAAGACAATAATATAGGAAACAACAATCGACATAGGGAGAGGTGCAGACCTCTTTGCGTCTAGCTCCTATGTCTCATCTAGGAAGTCAGAGGGTAACTCATCCTCTGTTCAGGAGGAGAAGATGGCCACCCAGTCGAGGCCGCAGAGGAGATACCAGCTTAGGAACGAGCCATCTTTATCTCATAGCACCTCTGAGGGATCGGAGAGTGCTAGTCAGGCTTCTGAGCCATCGGCTACACCAGTCCCTGAGGCACAAGTTACACATGATATCCCCGATGATGGTAGAGGGGAGATGCTACAGCTACAAGGCTTGAGAGATCAAAGAAGAAAGATGTTTGGGAGGATCATTTTGTCAGCTTGGACGCCTTTACTAGTTTCCGTATGCGGTGTCCAGTGAGGTCGCTAACTCTTGAGCGACAGTTTCTGTTGAAAGATTTGGAGAAATACAACCCATATATATTGAGACAGTTTAGGGCACGAAAGGGGTGGATGTGGTTCACCGAGAGAGTGGAGGATGCAAAAGAATACCTCATTCGAGAATTTTATGCCAATGTTGCTCATATCAAGAAAGGGATGAAGGTGACCAAAGTACTCAACCTCAAGGTGAGGTTTGATCAGCATACGCTAAATGCGTATTTGGGCTTTGAGGATGTTGACCCGAAAGAGTATCTGGAGAAGTGTGCACTGAAGGAGGAAGTCCGACCTTGGTTGGCTGAGATTCTAGCACCACCAGGGCCACCACCATTATGGATTACCGTTGGGGTTCCCATTCAGCAGAGTACTTTGAGCTTTGCAGCTAAAGAGTGGCAGACCTTTGTTTGTAGCATGTTAGATCCATGCTAGAATGAGACTCACCCTTCTATACCTTGTGCAGTGCTTGTGGCTTCCATCATGGCTGGTTACCCAATTAATGTGGGTGCCGTGATGTCAGCTAACATTTTAGTGATTGCACGGCTAGATAGCTCAGCCTACCATTATCCCAACACTATCACAGAGTACCTTACTGATGCAAAGGTAGAGCCGAGAGATTTTGACACCAAGGTAAAGCCGAAGATGACTGGTATTCTCTAATGGATGCGAGCAACCCAAAAAAGAAAGTCCAGCCTTCTACCACCACAGACAATCTGATGAGTCAACAGTGGTAGCTTTTGAAGCAGGTGATCTTCCATCCACCTCTGCTGAGCCTTCTACCAGTGCCACTTCTATGCCTATATCATCATCTTCTGCTCCTACCACAGCCCCTAGAGTTGCTCTAAAGACATTTCCCGTGCCCACAATTCCGCTATCTGCTCTGCGAGTCTCCCAGACATTGGTGAGTCTCAACAACTAGATGCAGACAACTACTTCTAAGCTGTCTGACTTGTCTAGTACTGTTGTGTCCACTTCTTAGTCACCATATGATTCTTCTAACATTGATGATACACTGAAGAATATTTTGGAAAACCAAAAGACGATCATGGACACCTTGGTACAACACTGGTCAGTGATTGAGGAGCTGGGAAAGGAAGTAAAGAAGATGAGGAAGTCCTAGGTCATCAAGAAATCAATGGACAATATCCGGCGGGAGGTGACTATACTTGCTATAGTTGGAGATATTCCTTTTGATATAATTGTTGACCCGCACCAGTCTGCCCCAGATCCTTCAATACCATCTACACCGGTAGCACCAACTGGCCAGTCTGACGAGCTAGACCTTACTGCCTACACTACTGAGGCAGTGCGTGTGATGTTCGATAACTCAGTCATGCCTAGATTTGATGGTGATGAGATTCAGTTGGCTGACCCTGAGAGAGGTGACATTGCTGGGGACACTGAGATGTCCAAAGATCCATAGGGAGTTTTCTTCACCCTCTCTTCTTTTACTATTATTTTGCTAAGCATTTGGAACAATGCTTACTTTTATTTTGGGGGGGGGGGGGGGTGGAGTTTATTTGACACATTGGTACACTTTGATACATTTGGTATGTAATAATTTGATGGTACTCTTTCTTTTCTTATTTGTATTTATCTAGCTTCTCTCTCTTCTCTTATGTATATTTACCTATTTTTCGTAGCCTTTTCTTACTAGCTTCTTTATTTTTTCTATATTAGTTCTTGTTTTGTTAAGTAGCTTCTTTTTATGCTTTAGTAGATAATAAGCCTTTGGTTTTCTTAACACCACAGTTCTTTCCAAAGGTAGTTTTTGTGTGAACCGTGTGACTCGTCCTAACGATGGATGGCGTGATAACCTTCTTAAAGGAATGAGTCAGTTTTTGTGTTTAGGAAATAATAGTAGTAGTAATGAATAAAAATACCTAATCAAGTCATTCTCGAAGACTTAATCGTGCTTCAATTGGTACCAACACACTTAACTACGTGCTTATGGTTAGAGACAAGGTTTTTGAAAGAAATAACTCTAGTTAGTGTTTGTGTGACTTTTGAGTTGACTTTGGTAATCATCGAGTGGTTTAATTGGACCATAGTGATCTTTTAACTTGAATATGGTCATTGTAGGCTCTCGACTCTATCCTCTTTTACAATCTAGTTGCGTGAGGGGTGAGATGAATTGTTGCTAGTCCAAGTATCTGTGCGAAGGGTCTAGAACTTGCCCCACATGTGTTTCAAGGCTAAATCCTAAGTTTTTCTTAGTTTGAGAGGTGATTGTAGGCTTTCCTTGGCCCGTTTGAACTTTCTATTTCCAACCAATGTCATTATCCCTAGTCAACCCCTTTGAGTCGTTAGCCTTTCTCATTTGATAACCGTGTTATAAGCCTTTACCCACTTTGTCGTGACCCTATCTTGGCACCCGGACTTTCCTTAACAGTCTTGTGAAACAAGTGGCTTAAAACATAAGTTTGGGGGAGAGGTGAGAAGTTTGAAAAAGGTATCAAGGCACAAAAAGAGAAAAGAAATGATCTCTATGAAAATAGAAGGTAAGAAAATAAAAGAACAAAAATAAAAATGCAAAACGTAAATAAGTGGAAGGGTTGATGGATTCAAAAAGAGGTAATGATCCCTAGCATGAATAATCAAAAATAGAGAAAAAGAATGAAATGAACAAGAAAGAGTGATATTAAGTCTCTCTAGTCCCTAATGAAAAGAAAATGCCTCTAAGGATTGGTAATTGTGAGCCGAGTATTGAAAATGTGGAGTGCCTAAGGAAAGGTGTAACCACTTACCCATATGGTACCCTACCCTAATCCAAAAGCCTTCATTATAACTCGAAGGATGTCCTACTTGATTTTGAACCAAGTGAGCTTACATTAGTGGCGATCTACATGAGGGGCAAGCCTATGGTACTTGAAGCCGTACTTATGATATTCTCTTGTGAGAGATGAGTAGACTTTTCATGAATCTTAATATTGAGTGCTAATTTCTTAAATGAGCTTGGCAAATGAAAAGTAGAGGAGGAAGAGTTTGGAGTCCACCATGACCTACATGATAGAACAAGAGTCCTTGATGAGTAAAGTCAATTCTTGAATCTCAAATGTCATATTAGAACTATATGTGCATGAATATTTAATTTGTCACCTTGTTGATAATGCATGAGTAGTGTGGGTAATTATTAGTCCCAACTGATGTGTGAATGGCTCACATGTGACTCGCTGAAATGACTCTTAACTCTAAGGAGGTGGGGACAAATTTATTTGCTAGAGGACAAGCAAAGTGTAACGACCCGGCCGGTCATTTTGAGTATCACAACCCAGTTTCCCTATTTACAACTCAAATTATTCCTTACAGTTGATTTATGACTTATCGGGTTAGTTGGTTCGGGTTTGGAAGAATTTCGGAGTGAAATGAGACACTTAGTCTCATAATTAAAAACTTAAGTTGGAAAAGTGACAGGATATTCACTTATGTGTAAACGACCTCAGAATTTAATTCTGATGATTCCAATAGCTCCGTATGGTGATTTTGGACTTAGGAGCGTGTCCGAAAAATTATTTGGAGGTCCGTAGTGGGATTAGGCTTGAAATGGCGGAAGTTGAATTTTTGGGAAGTTTGACCGGGGGTTGACTTTTTTGATATCGGGGTCGGAATCCGATTCGGAAAATTGGAATACCTCCGTTATGTCAATTGTGACTTGTGTACAAAATTTGAGATCAATCGGACGTGATTTGATAGGTTCCGGCGTCGTTTGTAGAAATTTGAAGTTTCAAAGTTCATTAGGCTTGAATCTATGTGTGATTCGTGTTTTTAGTATTGTTGGATGTGATTTGAAGGTTCGACTAAGTTCGTATAATATTTTAGGACTTATTGGTATATTTGGTTGGGGTCCCAGAGGCCTCGGGTGAGTTCGGGTGCTTAACGGACCGAATTTGGATTTGGAGGAGGAGCTGAAGTAGCTGGGCATCTGGTATGATTGCACCTGCGCGAAAAAAGGCCGCAGGTGCGAGCTCGTGGATGCGAGGAATTAGCCGCAGAAGCGGAAATTGCATGAGCTGGCCATGCACCGCGGGTGCAAAAAATTTTGCCGGGGGTGCGAAGACCGCAGGCGCGAGAGTTTTGCCGCAGGTTCGAAGACCACAAGCGCGAAGAAATCATCGCGGGCGCGGACATCGCGGGCGCGAGAGTTTTTCCACAGGTGCGAAAACCCTTGGGCAATACAGAAACAGAGGGGTTCCGAGCTTTTGCCATTTTAGGGCATTTCAAGCTCGGGTTAGGCGATGTTTGAGCAAGGTTTTCACGGTAAAACTTGAGGTAAGTCTCTTGTGATTATTTATACTCCATAATATTGAATTATCATCGAATAATACGACTATATTACATGTTTTTGAGGTGTAAATCAGGGGTTTGAACTTAGGGATTTGAAAATAAGATTAGAAAAGTTGGAGGTCGAGTTGAGGTCGGATTTTGATAAAATTAGTATGCTTAGACTCATGGTTGAATAGACTTCCGGATTTTGTAACTTTTGTCGGGTTTCGAGACGTGGGTCCCACGGGCGAATTTTGAGTATAATTTCGGATTTTTGTGTAAAAAATTAGTATTTTGATATGGAATAAATTCCTATAAATTTTATGGACTGAATTAAATTAATTGTGGCTAGATTCGAGCCATTTGGAAGTTGATACACGCAGAATAGAATTTCTGGAGCATTGTTTTGCTTGCTCGACATTGGATTCGGCTTGTTCGAGGTAAGTAACTCTTCTAGTCTTGGAGCTGAGGGTACCGACCCTGAATATGTGTATTATGTGAATTGTTTGGAGGTGACGCACATGCTAGGTGACGAGCATTTGGGCGTGCACCATAGAAATTGTGACATAATGGTTTCCGTAGAATTTTGTAGCCAAATAATCTTGGCATTTTCTATGTAGTTTTATGTGCTAAAGGAATTGAGTTGAAAATCATATTAAAAATCATGTTGAGGCTATATGCCAGTATTATTGGGACCCACAGAGGTCATATTGCTGTGAATTATTTGTTTTAAATTGAAAATTTATACTCAGTCTTATTCATGCCATTATATATCATGTCTCAGCCTCTGTTGTTATTTATTGATATATCATATCATCATTTTTAGGCAATTGTTATGACATTTTGAGCCCATGAGAGAGAGAGAGAGACTGGAGAGATTGATGACTGAGTGAGGTCGAGGGCCTGATTGTGAGGATTATTATTTGGATCGGGGATGCCCGTCTGTAGCAGGCCTTATAGGCTTTATTATAGCACGTGAGTTGTCCATGCAGCACGTGAGTTATCCGTGCAGATTATAGCACTTGGGCTGATGGAGTCCCTCCGGAATCTATACACACCCCCAGTGAGCGCAGGTACCTACTGAGTGCGAGTGCCGAGTGATTTGGGAGGATTGAGTGACTGTGAGGACTGAGTGACTGTGAGGACTAAGTGACTGGGAGGACTGAGTGAAATGATACTCTGAGAGTATGCATATGATTTTATCTCTGAGATACATTGCATTGACATGCACACATGACATACATGCATAGAGATGTATTTTTTCTCAGACTGTACGATATTACATTATTCATGATTTCTCACACATGTTGACAGATGGGCATAATTATGTGTTTGTTTTACATGATTTATGTGGAAAGAAAATGAAACATCTTATTTATTATTGAAAGGATTTCAGGAAAATTATTATTTCCAAACTTATTTATATTTTTGGCAACTTCGGTAAACAATTTGGGTTTTCACTGATGTACTTGAAAGGAAGAATTATAAATTTTGAAATCATGATTTAGCTGAGCATTTTATCTCTGTGTTAGCTCTTGTATTATTTACTTTACGTGGTTATGGACTGTTGTGGACTATTGGTTTTGGACCCGACCTTGATAAAAGCTCATCACTACTTTCAACCTAAGGTTAGGTTTGTTACTTACTCAGTACATGGGGTCGGTTGTACTGATACTACACTTATGCACATTGCATGCAGAAGTTGGCTGTTGTTGTTGCTGTGCTCGATGGTTGCCGGATTTGAAGATGTACATGCGTTCCTGTTGTAGCTGCCTCTTGTTCATGGTAGCCTTAGATTTATAAAAGCTCTGTTATGTACTATTCAAAGAGACTATGTATTTATTTCATCTCCGCTTTGTAAACTCTATTCTTAGAAGCTCATGATTTGTACTACCAGTTCTTGGGAAAAAGTATTAGTTTTAGATATTTTCTTTTAATTAATTGCCTTATTAATGTAATTGGAATCAGATAGTTAGTAATTGGCTTACCTAACGGGTTGGGTTAGGTGCCATCAAGACTAGTTGGATTTTGGGTCGTGACAAGCTGGTATCAGAGCTCTAGGTTCATAGGTTCTACGAGTCATGAGCAAGTGTCTAGTAGAGTCTTGCAGATCGGTATGATGATGTCCATACTTATCTTCGAGAGGCTACATGGCATTTAGGATATATACTTCCTATATTTCTTTTCTTATCGTGCGAAATTGATTCATCTTGAAATATATCTCTTTGAGTTCCTTCCACGTATTCATATGCGCACATGTGCGCTCGGTATTAGCTGTGCATCGCCGGCTTGTGATTACATGGACAAGGTTCGAGGTGAGTATTCTGTGTTTTGGTGATAGGCCAGTCTGGAGGACTTGAGGCCATGGTTAGACCGCAGCTTAAGCTTGGTAGCTTCAGTTGTAACATGTACAATTGGACTCATTTGTCCGGTAATGTCCCTACGAGTAGAATTTGTGGCTCGATGAGCAGTGAAATAGCTTTGTGATGAGTATAATGTAACTGCAGGATGTGTTAAGATGATGTGAATATGTCGAGAAGTGTTTTCTTGAAGTGTAAAGGAAGGCCATTGGGTGCTTGATTTTCGTTTTGATGTGACGTACGGTCTCAAGTGTGAATGTTTTGAAAGATCTTTCACGTTGTTAAATTTTGGGGCAAATTAAATTCTCGTGTCTGGTTAATGAGTTTGGACTCAGAAAGATTAAGTGATTTCATAGCAATTGTGGCTGCGAAAGGGTATAACAAGATGCCAATTTGAGGCTAAGCAGGTGGGTTATCTCCTGCAGAGTATCTACATAGGTGTGTTCTTTATAATGTTGATTAGAGAGCTTCTTTTCTACCAGCGGGTTACATGTGTTGAGATTCGAATTTGAATCTGGGTGAGGAAGTTGACTTGACTGTCAAGAGAATAAATGCGAGCTTAGAGGATGATCGAGGTATTTTATGGTTGGTGTCACATGAGCTTGAGAAGAATTTTCATTGAACTGACTGCAGCATTATGGAAGTAAGAGCGTATGGTTATTGTGAGTTATCGAATGTTTTGATTTATGGCTTCAAGCCAAGTGCGGGAGTCTTCTATTGACAATTTAATTCATGGCTATGTGTCAAATTTTTGTTTTGGTCTGAGGTTTACTTGGAAATCAGTGATGACTTGCAGAGGTAGAGTTCGAGAATGACTCTAGTAAGGAAATTTTTGGATACGGGTTGTATTGCGCTTTATGAGTATATGAAAATCGTGGGATGAGTGAGTTATTATTTGTGAATGATGTAGTGCCCACGGAGTATGAAATTGATCGGTGGTATTAAAAAGTAGAGTTTATTCTTTGAGTGTTGTTGTGCTATTGGGGCACGTGTCTCTTGGCCCATTTGGGCGGTGTAATTTGGATTTGAACAAAGGGGGATACTCTCGAGAAAGTTCCAATAGGTTCGAAGTTTATATATAGCAATTGAGAATTTCTCCGGACTTGTGTATGGATAAAATCTGAGATTTGCAATTAATGGCGACTGGACTTGCGGAAATTTTGTATGACTAGGGACTCTATGTTTCAGTATAAGGAAGGTAAGAAGAACAATTTTAAATTCACATAAGGTATTTTCAGAGTGAGTGTTACAGTTGTGGTATTTATGGAGGTGCTTAAGAAGAACACAATTTCTTAAGGGCCGTAGGGCGTTGTGGTTCTATACTAAGGTTTGCAACAAGGATTTCGACACTTTACTTAACAAGTATGGTGTTAATCACAAAGTCACGACTCCCTATCACCCACAAGCTAGTGGGTAAGTGGAAGTCTCCAACCGGGAGATAAAGAGTATCTTGTCCAAAACTTTGAAGGGTAATCAAACTAATTGGTCCAAGAAGCTTGATTATGCATTATGGGCTTATCGGACGGCTTACAAAACACCTATCAGAATGTCGCCATACCGGTCGGTGTTCAGAAAAGCTTGTGATCTTCCGGTGGAACTAGAGCACAAGGCTTTGTGGGCTTTAGAGAAGTTGAATCTTGATTGGGATGTAGGCGCGAACTTGAGGGTTGGACATTTGAATGAATTGGATGAGTTTCGGTACCATGCTTATGCAAGTTTATCCTTCCACAAAGAAAAGATGATATATCTTCATGACAAATACATTTGGAACAAAGAGTTCAAGGTAGGTGATCTTGTATTGTTATTTAACTCAAGGTTGAGGATGTTACCCGGGAAGCTAAAATCCAAGTGGAGTGGTCCTTTCGAATCTGTGGGTGTGACACCTTTTGGTGCGTTAGACTTGAAGAAAAAAACAATGAAGTATTTCGAGTCAATGGTCACCGAGCGATGCATTACTTGGGAAAGTTTGGAGATAGCCCTGTGGTGGCAGTCCTTCACCTGTTATTAGGGTTCCATTGTGTGTCTATGTGGGGTAGATCTGAACTAGATTAACTTGATACATGCTCTATGGGAATTGGGTTAGTGAAATTTCATGCTTATACAATGTTGCCATGCCTATTTGTGCAAGAAATTGAAACATATTTGAATAAAAAAGTTGTCTGTTCGTAATAGTTTGAATTCTGCAACCACACTTAAATTGTGCGGTCCACAGATATGGATTTCTAGAAACGTATATGAGGTATGAATCTACGGCCGCAAGTCAAATTGTGCGGACCATATATTTCCTCTTGCGGCCGCTGATTAGGCCTTTCACTTTCATAAGAGTCTTCACTTTTGAGACTCCAAGGTACGGCCACATGTCAAATTATGCGGACCGCAGAAATCCTCTTGCGACCGCAGATTGACCATTTCTCTGTCATCATAGAGTTAAAAAATTTAGGACTCAGAAGTGCGGCCACAATTCCAAATGTGCGGAACACATTTCCCTTCTGCGGCCGCACAACAGAAATGTGCGGACTGCGAGTTCCTATCTGCGGCTGCAGGTCAAATTATGTGAACCGCAGATCCCTTATCCTGCAGGCATGACTCAAATGCACAAACCCACCATGTCTAATTGTTTCTCCCTTACCTACATGTCTCCTGTATGTGTTTGAACAATGAATTGCAACTAACAATCTCCTTTGCTTGATACAGACAATGGTTCGATCAAGAGGCCAAGGCGACACTTCAAAGGGAAGAGGTGAATCTTCTCGGGGTCGAGGCAAAAGTGCCTTGACCCTTGGCCAGCCCAAGACAATAATGAAGGAAACAACAATCGACATAGGGAGAGGTGCAGACCTCTTCGCGTCTAGCTCCTATGTCTCATCTAGGAAGTCAGAGGGTAACTCACCCTCTGTTCAGGAGGAGAAGATGGCCACCCAGTCGAGGCCGCAGAGGAGATACCAGCTTAGGAACGAGCCGTCTTTATCTCATAGCACCTCTGAGGGATCGGAGAGTGCTAGTCAGGCTTCTGAGCCATCGACTACACCAGTCCCTGAAGCACAAGTTACACATGATATCCCCGATGATGGTAGAGGGGAGATGCTACAGCTACAAGGCTTGAGAGATCAAAGAAGAAAGATGTTTGGGAGGATCATTTTGTCAGCTTGGACGCCTTTACTAGTTTTCGTATGCGGTGTCCAGTGAGGTCGCTAACTCTTGAGCGACAGTTTCTGTTGAAAGATTTGGAGAAATACAACCCATATATATTGAGACAGTTCAGGGCACGAAAGGGGTGGATGTGGTTCACCGAGAGAGTGGAGGATGCAAAAGAATACCTCATTCGAGAATTTTATGCCAATGTTGCTCATATCAAGAAAGGGATGAAGGTGACCAAAGTACTCAACCTCAAGGTGAGGTTTGATCAGCATATGCTAAATGCGTATTTGGGCTTTGAGGATGTTGACCCGAAAGAGTATCTGGAGAAGTGTGCACTGAAGGAGGAAGTCCGACCTTGGTTGGCTGAGATTCTAGCACCACCAGGGCCACCACCATTATGGATTACCGCTGGGGTTCCCATTCAGCAGAGTACTTTGAGCTTTGCGGCTAAAGAGTGGTAGACCTTTGTTTGTAGCATGTTAGATCCATGCTAGAATGAGACTCACCCTTCTATACCTTGGGCAGTGCTTATGGCTTCCATCATGGCTGGTTACCCAATTAATGTGGGTGCCGTGATGTCAGCTAACATTTTAGTGATTGCACGGCTAGATAGCTCGGCCTACCATTATCCCAACACTATCACAGAGTACCTTACTGATGCAAAGGTAGAGCCAAGAGATTTTGACACCAAGATAAAGCCGAAGATGACTGGTATTCTCTAATGGATGCGAGCAACCCAAAAAAGAAAGTCCAGCCTTCTACCACCACAGACAATCTGATGAGTCAACAGTGGTAGCTTTTGAAGCAGGTGATCTTCCATCCACTTCTGCTGAGCCTTCTACCAGTGCCACTTCTATGCCTATATCATCATCTTCTGCTCCTACCACAGCCCCTAGAGTTGCTCTAAAGACATTTCCCGTGCCCACAATTCCCCTATCTGCTCTGCGAGTCTCCCAGACATTGGCGAGTCTCAACAACTAGATGCAGACAACTACTTCTAAGCTGTCTGACTTGTCTAGTACAGTTGTGTCCACTTCTTAGTCACCACATGATTCTTCTAACATTGATGAGACACTGAAGAATATTTTGGAAAACCAGAAGACGATCATGGACACCTTGGTACAACACTGGTGAATGATTGAGGAGCTGGGAAAGGAAGTAAAGAAGATGAGGAAGTCCTAGGTCATCAAGAAATCAATGGACAATATCCGGCGGGAGGTGACTATACTTGCTACAGTTGGAGATATTCCTTTTGATATGATTGTTGACCCGCACCAGTCTGCCCCAGATCCTTCAATACCATCTACACCGGTAGCACCAACTGGCCAGTCTGACGAGCTAGACCTTACTGCCTACACTACAGAGGCAGTGCGTGTGATGTTCGATAACTCAGTCACGCCTAGATTTGATGGTGATGAGATTCAGTTGGCTGACCCTGAGAGAGGTGACATTGCTGGGGACACTGAGATGTCCAAAGATCCATAGGGAGTTTTCTTCACCCTCTCTTCTTTTACTCTTATTTTGCTAAGCATTTGGAACAATGCTTACTTTTATTTGGGGGGGGGGGGTGGAGTTTATTTGACACATTGGTACACTTTGATACATTTGGTATGTAATAATTTGATGGTACTCTTTCTTTTCTTATTTGTATTTATCTAGCTTCTCTCTCTTCTCTTATGTATATTTACCTATTTTTCGTAGCCTTTTCTTACTAGCTTCTTTATTTTTTCCATATTAGTTCTTGTTTTGTTAAGTAGCTTCTTTTATGGTTTTCTTAACACCACAGTTCTTTCCAAAGGTAGTTTTTGTGTGAACCGTGTGACTCGTCCTAACGATGGATGGCGTGACAACCTTCTTAAAGGAATGAGTCAGTTTTTGTGTTTAGGTAATAATAGTAGTAGTAATGAATAAAAATACCTAATCAAGTCATTCTCGAAGACTTAATCGTGCTTCAATTGGTACCAACACACTTAACTACGTGCTTATGGTTAGAGACAAGATTTTTGAAAGAAATAACTCTAGTTAGTGTCTGTGTGACTTTTGAGTTGACTTTGGTAATCATCGAGTGGTTTAATTGGACCATAGTGATCTTTTAACTTGAATATGGTCATTGTAGGCTCTCGACTCTATCCTCTTTTACAATCTAGTTGCGTGAGGGGTGAGATGAATTGTTGCTAGTCCAAGTATCTGTGCGAAGGGTCTAGAACTTGCCCCACATGTGTTTCAAGGCGAAATCCTAAGTTTTTCTTGGTTTGAGAGGTGATTGTAGGCTTTCCTTGGCCCGTTTGAACTTTCTATTTCCAACCAATGTCATTATCCCTAGTCAACCCCTTTGAGTCGTTAGCCTTTCTCATTTGATAACCGTGTTATAAGCCTTTACCCACTTTGTCGTGACCCTATCTTGGCACCCGGACTTTCCTTAACAGTCTTGTGAAACAAGTGGCTTAAAACATAAGTTTGGGGGAGAGGTGAGAAGTTTGAAAAAGGTATCAAGGCACAAAAAGAGAAAAGAAATAATCTCTATGAAAATAGAAGGTAAGAAAATAAAAGAACAAAAATAAAAATGCAAAACGTGAATAAGTGGAAGGGTTGATGGATTCAAAAAGAGGTAATGATCCCTAGCATGAATAATCAAAAATAGATAAAAAGAATGAAATGAACAAGAAAGAGTGATATTAAGTCTCTCTAGTCCCTAATGAAAAGAAAATGCCTCTAAGGATTGGTAATTGTGAGCCGAGTATTGAAAATGTGGAGTGCCTAAGGAAAGGTGTAACCACTTACCCATATGGTACCCTACCCTAATCCAAAAGCCTTCATTATAACTCGAAGGATGTCCTACTTGATTTTGAACCAAGTGAGCTTACATTAGTGGCGATCTACATGAGGGGCAAGCCTATGGTACTTGAAGCCGTACTTATGATATTCTCTTGTGAGAGATGAGTGGACTTTTCATGAATCTTAATATTGAGTGCTAATTTCTTAAATGAGCTTGGCAAATGAAAAGTAGAGGAGGAAGAGTTTGGAGTCCACCATGACCTACATGATAGAACAAGAGTCCTTGATGAGTAAAGTCAATTCTTGAATCTCAAATGTCATATTAGAACTATATGTGCATGAATATTTAATTTGTCACCTTGTCGATAATGCATGAGTAGTGTGGGTAATTATTAGTCCCAACTGATGTGTGAATGGCTCACATGTGACTCGCTGAAATGACCCTTAACTCTAAGGAGGTGGGGACAAATTTATTTGCTTGATGACAAGCAAAGTGTAACGACCCGGCCGGTCATTTTGAGTATCACAACCCAGTTTCCCTATTTACTACTCAAATTATTCCTTACAGTTGATTTATGACTTATCGGGTTAGTTGGTTCGGGTCTGGAAGAATTTCGGAGTGAAATGAGACACTTAGTCTCATAATTAAAAACTTAAGTTGGAAAAGTGACAGGATATTCACTTATGTGTAAACGACCTCAGAATTTAATTCTGATGATTCCAATAGCTCAGTATGGTGATTTTGGACTTAGGAGCGTGTCCGAAAAATTATTTGGAGGTCCGTAGTGGGATTAGGCTTGAAATGACGGAAGTTGAATTTTTGAGAAGTTTGACCGGGGTTGACTTTTTTGATATCAGGGTCGGAATCCGATTCGGAAAATTGGAATACCTCCGTTATGTCAATTGTGGCTTGTGTACAAAATTTGAGGTCAATCGGACGTGATTTGATAGGTTCCGGCGTCGTTTGTAGAAATTTGAAGTTTCAAAGTTCATTAGGCTTGAATCTATGTGTGATTCGTGTTTTTAGTGTTGTTGGATGTGATTTGAAGGTTCGACTAAGTTCGTATAATGTTTTAGGACTTGTTGGTATATTTGGTTGGGGTCCCAGAGGGCCTCGGGTGTGTTCGGATGCTTAACGGACCAAATTTGGTTTTGGAGGAGGAGCTGAAGTAGCTGGGCATCTGGTCTGATTGCACCTGCACGAAAAAAGGCCACAGGTGCGAGCTCGTGGATGCGAGGAATTAGCCGCAGAAGCGGAAATTGCATGAGCTGGCCATGCACCGCGGGTGCAAAAAATTTTGCCGGGGGTGCGAAGACCGCAGGCGCGAAGAAATCGTCGCAGGCGCGGACACCGCAGGCGCGAGAGTTTTGCCGCAGGTTCGAAGACCACAAGCGTGAAGAAATCATCGCAGGCGCGGACATCGCGGGCGCGAGAGTTTTTCCACGGGTGCGAAAACCCTTGGGCAATACAAAAACAGAGGGGTTCCGAGCTTTTGCCATTTTAGGGCATTTCAAGCTCGGGTTAGGCGATGTTTGAGCAAGGTTTTCACGGTAAAACTTGAGGTAAGTCACTTGTGATTATTTATACTCCATAATATTGAATTATCATCAAATAATATGACTATATTACATGTTTTTGAGGTGTAAATCAGGGGTTTGAACTTAGGGATTTGAAAATAAGATTTGAAAAGTTGGAGGTCGAGTTGAGGTCAGATTTTGATAAAATTAGTATGCTTAGACTCGTGGTTGAATAGGCTTCCGGATTTTGTAACTTTTGTTGGGTTTCGAGACGTGGGCCCCACGGGCGAATTTTGAGTGTAATTTCGGATTTTTGTGTAAAACATTAGTATTTTGATATGGAATAAATTCCTATAAATTTTATGGACTGAATTAAATTAATTGTGGCTAGATTCGAGCCATTTGGAAGTTGATACACGCAGAATAGAATTTCTGGAGCATTGTTTAGCTTGCTCGACATTGGATTCGGCTTGTTCGAGGTAAGTAACTCTTCTAGTCTTGGAGCTGAGGGTACCGACCCTGAATATGTGTATTATGTGAATTGTTTGGAGGTGACGCACATGCTAGGTGACGAGCATGTGGGCGTGCACCATAGAAATTGTGACATAATTGTTTCCGTAGAATTTTGTAGCCAAATAATCTTGGCATTTTCTATGTAGTTTTATGTGCTAAAGGAATTGAGCTAAAAATCATATTAAAAATCATGTTGAGGCTATATGCCAGTATTATTGGGACCCACAGAGGTCATATTGCTGTGAATAATTTGTTTTAAATTGAAAATTTATACTCAGTCATATTCATGCCATTATATATCATGTCTCAGTCTCTGTTGTTATTTATTGATATATCATATCATCATTTTTAGGCAATTGTTATGACATTGTGAGCCCATGAGAGAGAGAGAGAGACTGGAGAGATTGATGACTGAGTGAGGTCGAGGGCCTGATTGTGAGGATTATTATTTGGATCGGGGATGCTCGTCTGTAGCAGGCCTTATAGGCTTTATTATAGCACGTGAGTTGTCCATGCAACACGTGAGTTATCCGTGCAGATTATAGCACTTGGGCTGATGGAGTCCCTCCGGAATCTATACACACCCCCAGTGAGCGCAGGTACCTACTGAGTGCGAGTGCCGAGTGATTTGGGAGGATTGAGTGACTATGAGGACTGAGTGACTGTGAGGACTAAGTGACTGGGAGGACTGAGTGAAATGATACTCTGAGAGTATGCATATGATTTTATCTCTGAGATACATTGCATTGACATGCACACATGACATACATGCATAGAGATGTATTTTTCCTAAGACTGTACGATATTACATTATTCATGATTTCTCACACATGTTGACAGATGTGCATAATTATGTGTTTGTTTTACATGATTTATGTGGAAAGAAAATGAAACATCTTATTTATTATTGAAAGGATTTCGGGAAAATTATTATTTCCAAACTTATTCATATTTTTGTCAACTTCGGTAAACGATTTGGGTTTTCACTGATGTACTTGAAAGGAAGAATTATAAATTTTGAAATCATGATTTAGCTGAGCATTTTATCTCTGTGTTAGCTCTTGTATTATTTACTTTACGTGGTTATGGACTGTTGTGGACTATTGGTTTTGGACCCGACCTTGATAAAAGCTCATCACTACTTTCAACCTAAGGTTAGGTTTGTTACTTACTCAGTACATGGGGTCGGTTATACTGATACTACACTTATGCACATTGCATGCAGAAGTTGGCTGTTGTTGTTGCTGTGCTCGATGGTTGCCGGATTTGAAGATGTACATGCGTTCCTGTTGTAGCTGCCTCTTGTTCATGGTAGCCTTAGATTTATAAAAGCTCTGTTATGTACTATTCAAAGAGACTATGTATTTATTTTATCTCCGCTTTGTAAACTCTATTCTTAGAAGCTCATGATTTGTACTACCAGTTCTTGGAAAAAAGTATTAGTTTTAGATATTTTCTTTTAATTAATTGCCTTATTAATGTAATTGGAATCAGATAGTTAGTAATTGGCTTACCTAATGGGTTGGGTTAGGTGCCATCAAGACTAGTTGGATTTTGGGTCGTGACAAGCTGGTATCAGAGCTCTAGGTTCATAGGTTCTACGAGTCATGAGCAAGTGTCTAGTAGAGTCTTGCGGATCGGTATGATGATGTCCATACTTATCTTCGAGAGGCTACAGGGCATTTAGGATATATACTTCCTATATTTCTTTCCTTATCGTGAGAAATTGATTCATCTTGAAATATATCTCTTTGAGTTCCTTCCACGTATTCATATGCGCATATGTGCGCTCGGTATTAGCTGTGCATCGCTGGCTTGTGATTACATGGACGAGGTTCGAGGTGAGTATTCTATGTTTTGGTGATAGGCCAGTCTGGAGGACTTGAGGCCATGGTTAGACCGTAGCTTAAGCTTGGTAGCTTTAGTTGTAACATGTACAATTGGACTCATATGTCCGGTAATGTCCCTACGAGTGGAATTTGTGGCTCGATGAGCGGTGAAATAGCTTTGTGATGAGTATGATGTAACTGCAGGATATGTTAAGACAATGTGAATATGTCGAGAAGTGTAAAGGAAGGCCATTGGGTGCTTGATTTTCGTTTTGATGTGACGTATGGTCTCAAGTGTGAATGTTTTGAAAGATCTTTCACGTTGTTAAATTTTGGGGCAAATTAAATTCTCATGTCTGGTTAATGAGTTTGGACTCAGAAAGATTAAGTGATTTCATAGCAATTATGGCTGCGAAAGGGTATAACAAGATGCCAATTTGAGGCTAAGCATGTGGGTTATCTCCTGCAGAGTATCTACATAGGTGTGTTCTTTATAATGTTGATTAGAGAGCTTCTTTTCTACCAGCGGGTTACATGTGTTGAGATTCGAATTTGAATCTGGGTGAGGAAGTTGACTTGACTGTCAAGAGAATAAATGCGAGCTTAGAGGATGATCGAGGTATTTTATGGTTGGTGTCACATGAGCTTGAGAAGAATTTTCATTGAACTGACTGCAGCATTATGGCAGTAAGAGAGTATGGTTATTGTGAGTTATCGAATGTTTTGATTTATGGCTTCAAGCCAAGTGCGGGAGTCTTCTATTGACAATTTAATTCATGGCTATGTGTCAAATTTTTGTTTTGGTCTGAGGTTTACTTGGAAATCAGTGATGACTTGCAGAGGTAGAGTTCGAGAATGACTCTAGTAAGGAAATTTTTGGATACGGGTTGTATTGCGCTTTATGAGTATATGAAAATCGTGGGATGAGTGAGTTATTATTTGTGAATAATGTAGTGCCCACGGAGTATGGAATTGATTGGTGGTATTAAAAAGTAGAGTTTATTCTTTGAGTGTTGTTGTGCTATTGGGGCACGTGTCTCTTGGCCCATTTGGGCGGTGTAATTTGGATTTGAACAAAGGGGGAGACTCTCGAGAAAGTTCCAATAGGTTCGAAGTTTATATATAGCAATTGAGAATTTCTCCGGACTTGTGTATGGATAAAATCTGAGATTTGCAATTAATGGCGACTGGACTTGAGGAAATTTTGTATGACTAGGGACTCTATGTTTCAGTATAAGGATGGTAAGAAGAACAATTTTAAATTCACATAAGGTATTTTTAGAGTGAGTGTTACAGTTGTGGTATTTATGGAGGTGCTTAAGAAGAACACAATTTCTTAAGAGCCGTAGGGCGTTGTGGTTCTATGCTAAGGTTTGTGGAGGTGAGTTGTGGTTAAAGATCTTGGTGTTTTAGCAAGGAGAAGTATCAATTTGAAGGCAAATTCGGAAGGGACTCGGAGAAATAGGACAACTGGGTAGTAGACTGGACTAGTATGGTAATGGTAGGATCGGTCCTTTGGGTAATTACAATGTGGTAAGACTTTACAGATGTTTTGGTGGAAATATTCTTGGGTTTGGTGACCTGCATGGCTTGATTATGTGCAAATGGATTCCAAAGTATTCTTGATGGTTTCTACCATGGTTTGATCTGAATACTTTTCTACCGGTGTGGAGAACATGTTGTGTATTGTGATTTCCTCCTGGAAAGAAGCAAGAGAAAAGTTTCTAACTAATAGAGTATGTAAATTATTGGTGACTCAAAGTTGATAATAAGATTCTTGTGCTTTTCACATGATGGCAAGATAGATGTTTATGTTATATGTTGTGCGAAAGTTAGATTTACATGTACAAGGTGTCGGTACAGTCTTGAAGAGAAGGTAACGAATGTTGGACAACATGGGCGGTTCCAAATAACTAGATGAATACTATTACTACTTGATATTGTATGAGAAGGGGGCAGATTTCAGAAGGCACATTGTAGTTTGACTTACGGATGTATAATTAGTATTGCGGTATTCACATGGTTGATAGACTGCTGATATTCAAATTATTTCTATGTGGCACGGAAGAATTATGAGAGTATTTATTGTGGAATGATCGTGCATGAAAGATGTGTTAGTCAGTCGAAGGCTAGAATTGGGATCAGTTATGATGATTTACGTGTCCTATAAATTTGGAATTTGGGAGTTTCAGGAGCAGATTATTTCTTGGTTGCGGACTGTGAAATCGTGGCCAAAGCTAGTCAGATGATAGGATGTATTATGAATCAGTCGTGGTGAATTTTTGGAGGGTTATTTGTCTATTTATGGGTGACCAGAGTTGATTTGGGGGTCCATTGATAGGCCCAATTAAGATGTGTATTCTACACCGAGCTGGAATGATTGGCTCTATACTGCTATTGTTGAGGGATGTGCCATTCGATTGATGTTGAACTTATTCGTTTTCTGAAATAATCTGTGAGTTACTCATTTATGCTACGAGGAGTTGTGATTCATTGGTTATGTGCACAGATGGTGCAGTTTTATTGGGGGCCTCATGGCGGAATTCAAGAGAGATGAGTATTTGGGTATTGCATGATCGATTGCGTAATGGTTATGTTCTTTCAGGTTTCGTGTGGCATTTTTGTCATTTGCCTCTCCGTCGTTATTGATTTTGAGCAGGGTGACTCGAAGTAGATAATATGGACAAGCGTTTGGACGGGGTCGCGCATTACAGTAGAGTTATGTTAAGGTATGAACCTTGTGTTAGAATCGTGTGATGGTTCTACGATGCGTGCTGAATTTTTAGCATTTCTTTGTGGCGGTACTTATTAATCTGGCGGGGAAGTTCTCTCATTTGAGTCATTTTCCATAACTGAGTACATTTGAATTGTTGCGTATTGGTGCACAGATGGCACTGGTTGTGGCTCTGAGTTATATTGGTGCGGCATGTCTATGGAGTAGTTATGTTTAGTAATATAAGGTTATTGGACCTAGAATGAGTACTATCGGGTTTGATTACTGTATGTTCGGAAGGGTAATATTGAAAGTCGGCTTAAGAGAGGATTATGGTTCTGGTTGGGGCGAGAGAGCTCCATGGCTTGTTGATCTGGTAAGTGGTCATGAAATTTCCCGTGTTTCTTGTATTATCAACAGTGTACAGAGGTTTTGGGATAAGGTTTGGTTCAATATGGGTTTAATACTAGTATTTGGTTGGTTTTGGATTAGTCATTGTGATCAGGAATGGTGCTACAAGCATCCGAGTTGTGTAATATGTTAGGTGATTATGTCTGTGGTTATGGTTATGGATAGATACAACTTGTTCAGACTCATACAATGTGTAAATGTAAGATTCGTGTCTTGAAAGAAATTTTTAAGGATGGAAATTAAATTCCAAGGTTTGTGGGCTAAGGTTAAATCAATGATTTTCAGTTGTATTGTGTTGTCAAGCCTATATGGGATATGGTGACGTGGGTTCACCCCCGAGTATGTGCGTCATAAGGTGGAATAGAGATTTGAAGGTTAAGAACAACTCTTGGCACGTTCGAGGACGAACGTATGTTTAAGCAGGGGAGAATGTAATGACCCGGCCGGTCGTTTTGAGTATCACAGCCCTGCTTTCCCATTTACTGCTCAAATTATGCTTTACAGTTGATTTATGACTTATCGGGTTAGTTGGTTCGGGTCCGGAAGGATTTCAGAGTGAAATGAGACACTTAGTCTCATAATTAAAAACTTATGTTGGAAAAGTGACCGGATATTCACTTATATGTAAACGACCTCGTAATTGAATTCTGATGATTCCAATAGCTTTGTATGGTGATTTTGGACTTAGGAGCGTATCCGAAAAATTATTTGGAGGTCCATAGTGGGATTAGGCTTGAAATGACGGAAGTCGAATTTTTGGAAAGTTTGACCGGGGGGTTGACTTTTTGATATCGGGGTCGGAATCCGATTCTGAAAAATGGAATACATATGTTATGTCAATTGTGATTTGTGTGAAAAATTGAGGTCAATCGGACGTGATTTGATAGGTTCCGACATTGTTTGTAGAAATTGGAAGTTTCAAAGTTCATTAGGCTTGAATCTATGTGTGATTCATGTTTTTATTGTTGTTGGATGTGATTTGAAGGCTCGACTAAGTTCGTATAATATTTTAGGACTTGTTGGTATATTTGGTTAGGTCCCGGAGGGCCTCGGGTGAGTTCGGATGTTTAATGGATCGAATTTGGATTTGGAGGAGGAGCTGAAGCAGCTGGGCATATTGTATGATCGCACCTGCACGAAAAAGGGCCGCAGGTGCGAGCTCGCGTATGCGAGGAATTAGTCGCAGAAGCAAAAATTGCATGAGCTGGCCAGGCACCGCGGGTGCAAAAGTTTTTCCACGCGCGAAGAAATCATCACAGGCGCGAGAGTTTTTCCGTGGGTGCGAAGAAATCACCGCAGGTGCGAAAACCCCCGGGCAATACAAAAACAGAGGGGTTCCGAGCTTTTGCCATTTTTAGGGCATTTCAAGCTCGGGTTGGGCGATTTTTGAGCAAGGTTTTCACGGAAAAACTTGAGGTAAGTCCCTTATGATCATTTCTACTCCATAATATTAAATTATCATTGAATAATCCGACTAGATTATATGTTTTTGAGGTGTAAATCGTGGGTTCAAACTTAGGAATTTGAAAATAAGATTTGAAGATTTGGAGGTCGAGTTGAGGTCGGATTTTGGTAAAATTAGTATGGTTAGACTCGTGGTTTAATGGGCTTTTGGATTTTGTAATTTTTGTCGGGTTCCGAGATTTTTGAGTGTAATTTCAGATTTTTGTGGAAAAAATTAGTATTTTTATATGGAATAAATTCCTATAAATTTTGTGGACTGAATTAAATTAATTGATATGCGCAAAATGGAATTTCTGGAGCATTGTTTAGCTTGTTCGAGGTAAGTAACTCTTATAATCTTGGAGCTGAAGGTACGGACCCTGAATATGTATATTATGTGAATTGTTTGGAGGTGAAACACATGCTAGGTAACGGGCGAGTGGGCGTGCACCATAGAAATTGTGACATAATTATTTCCGTAGAATTTTGTAGCCAAATAATCTTGGCATTTTCTATGTAGTTTTATGTGCTACAGGAATTGAGCTGAGAATCATATTAAAAATCATGTTGAGGCTATATGCCAGTATTATTGGGACCCACAGAGGTCATATTGCTGTGAATTATTTGTTTTAAATTGAAAATTTATACTCAGTCATATTCGTGTCATTACATATCATGTCTCAGTCTCTGTTGTTATTTATTGATACATCATATCATCTTTTTCGGGCTATTTTTACAACATTGTGAGCCTATGAGAGAGAGATACTGGAGAGATTGATGACTGAGTGAGACCGAGGGCCTGATTGTTAGGATTATTATGTGGATCGGGGATGCCCGCCTGCAACAGGCCTTATAGGCTTTATTATAGCACGTGAGTTGTCTGTGCAACACGTGAGTTGTCCGTGCGGATCTAGATATTATTATAGCACGTGAGTTGTCCGTGCAGAACGTGAATTGTCTGTGTAGATTATAGCGCTTGGACTGAAGGAGCCCCTTCGGAGTCTGTACACACCCCCAGTGAGCAGGTACCTACTGAGTGCGAGTTCCGAGCGATTTGTGAGGATTGAGTGACTGTGAGGACTGAGTGACTATGAGGACTGAGTGACTTGGAGGACTGAGTGAAATGATACTTTGAGAGTATGCATATGATTTTATCTCTGAGATACATTACATTGACATGCATACATGACATACAAGCATAGAGATGTATTTTTCCTCATGCTGTACGATATTACATCATTCATAATTTCTCACACATGTTGACAGATGGGCATAGTGATGGATTTGTTTTACACGGGTTATCTGAAAAGAAAACGAAATATCTTATTTATTATTGAAAGGATTTCGGGAAAATGATTGTTTCCAAACTTATTCATATTTTTGGTAACTTTGATAAACGATTTGGGTTTTCATTAATGTACTTGAAAGGAAGAATTATAAATTTTGAAATCATGATTTAGCTGTGCATTTTATCTCTGAGTTACCTATTGTATTTTTTGCTTTACGTGGTTATGGACTGTTGTGGATTATTGGTTTTGGACCCGACCTTGGTAAAAGCTCGTCACTACTTTCAACCTAAGGTTAGGTTTGTTACTTACTCAGTACATGGGGTCAGTTGTACTGATACTATGCTTCTGCACATTGCGTGCAGATGTTGGCTGCTGTTGTTGCTGTGCTCGATGGTTGTCAGATTTGAAGATGTACCTGCTTTCCTGTTGTAGCTGCCTCTTGTTCATGGTAGCCTTAGTTTTATAAACGCTCTATTATGTTCTATTCAAACAGACTATGTATTTATAGGCATATATGTGTTAGGTTAGCTTGAATAGGCGAGTAAGAACTCGACAGATTCTTATGAGCAATATTAACCATGTTAACCAATAAACTAGATAGATTAGTTAGTCAATTCAATTGAAGAATACAATAGGAATGTTAGATAGCCCATAACCCTGGATCGTTTTCATTACA
Source organism: Nicotiana tomentosiformis (assembly GCF_000390325.3). NCBI lineage: Eukaryota > Viridiplantae > Streptophyta > Magnoliopsida > Solanales > Solanaceae > Nicotiana > Nicotiana tomentosiformis. The sequence goes on along the minus strand of NC_090821.1, from coordinate 59,487,705 downwards.
TTGATAACATACAAATCTGCTCTTCCTTTGTTCAAAGTTCATTATTTGTTTTCTTTTTATTTTAATTAGATTAAGGTCACATAATTCTAGGTTTAATTCCTTTTTAGATAATTAGGATAGTCTAATTTAGTTAATAGTTAATCACAAGTCCTTGTGGGTTCGACATCCGACTTTTAATCACTTTATTACTTGACGACCACATATACTTGCGTGTGCGTTTGGCCGCAACAAGTTTTTGGCGCCGTTGCTGGGGATTTAGAATTAGCTTGTTTTCTAGATTAGACTTTTAATTTTATCTTTACAAGTTTTTTTTCATTTTTGTAAATATTTTTATTTTTATAACAATTTTATCTTTCTCTTAGTGTGTTTCTAGTTCTCTCAACATGACATCTGGGGATGAAATATTCTGAGGTAAGGTTATTGATGAAGACGCTTAGTTGACGGAAGACTTTTATGGCCCATCTTTTTGGGTTTGTCATAACCTGAACTTTGGGAGGTCTGAGTTTGAATATGGGAGTAAGGGTTGGTATTGGGACGAATATTCACGATTAAGAGAATATGCGAAGCGACGTTATCTTCTAACAAAGTTGGTGAATGATTGGTCAAAGGAGAGAGTTGATCTTGCACAAAACATTGACAGGTTTAGCTTGGATTTGCACAACTTGTATACAGATTTGAGTGCGAAGGTTGATGCGTTCAACGCCCACCAATTTAATGATGAGTTGTGTGAAGCTGAAAAATATTTTCTAGACCAAATTGAAGAGCTAAAACAAGAATACCAACCATTATATCATATTTTTCTTGAGGATGTCAATGTTGGGAAGAGTGTTCTAGAGTCATATGAGGGAGTAGATAATGTTATCTTTGAAGACTCTAGTGCATGTAAATATGAGGATGTAAATATTAATACAATTCCAAAGTTGGGGCGTGTTGGTCCTCATTCTAAATATTTTTCAACATTGTGTTTCGATGATGACATGGAAATCGAGTTATCTGAGCCTTTGGAGGAGTCAATAGAAGAGGAACAAGCTGCTTACATTCTTGGATTTGTCGTGCCAGAGAGAAAAAATTACATTGACCATATAAAGGAAAAGAAGTATATAGTGAAAAATTTATTACTTGGCCTGTTTGTTTTTGCATCCCCGCCAAAGGAGCATAGCCATATACTGCATGCCCTTACAATTCATAAGTTCAAGGTGGAGGAAAAAGTAGTTCACGTCGTGCCGCGACGTTAAATTAGGCTCTTGTTGGGAGGCAACCCAACTTTACCGCTTTCTTTTATTTTTGTTGATTTTTTTATTATTTTATTTTTGTAGTGTTGTTTTATTTTGTAGGATTATGAGCATAGGAAGAAAAGACACTGGAAGTGTGCAAAAGCGAGCCAGATGGTTGGAACTAGTGTGAGGTACCCGCACAAAGGATCATCCTTGGGTGAAGTCTGAGTACCCCGTGAGCTGCTATTGCTTCAGCCTTTGGTCTTTCAGGAAGTTTCTTGTCCACCCTTATTATTTTTGCTTTATTTGTACATTGGGGACACTGTACTCTTTTAAGTGTGGAGTGAGAGAATTCCTTTAGATCATTAGTAGTATTATGTTAGCATGTTAATTTCTTATTTTTTTCAGTTTCGTATTTTTATTTTTTATAGTAGTGTAGTATTTTAGGTGATTAATTTTAAAATTAGAAATAATGAATTGGACTTTTCCTGACTATGGATCTCCTAGACAGTTTTCTTGCGGGATTAAAGTCTAGAAAAGAAATTTAAAAATAAAAAAAATAATACAAAAGTATGTCTTTAGGTAGTAATAATTCCCCGTGATTTTTCTTTGTGCCTCGATTTTTTTCTATGGGATGTAACTTGAACCGGGTAGTAGTAATTTTTTATTTTTAGAGTAGATTAGAATTTAGGAAATAAATGGAGGAAGAAATATGAGATTTCTAGGTACTCTTGACTTGTTTGATAGTAGCATATTTAGGCTTTGGCATGTGTAGTAACTTCCCTATGTTTTAAAATTTATCATGATGCCTTTATAAATTGGATAGCATGTTTTGTGGCGCCTATATCTCGTTTACTTGACTTATATTCACTTTGTGCTTAATGCTTAATATCTCGTGGTTTCGTGAATACTTGCATTAGTTTGAGAGTCGGAATGGTACCATCCGTAGTGAGTCATGTGCCACGTGTGGTGAGACTTTGTGTAGTCCATGTATTGTACTTGTGTCTAGAACTTGCCCGGTATGTGAGTTTTGCGAAAGTTTAGGTGATGCTCCATTTGAAAGATGATTTAGGCTTTCTTTGATCTTTTTGAGCTTTATTGCTTACCATGAATAAAATTTATCCCTAGTTAACCCTTTTGAACCTATAGACTTTTATTTGGCACCCACATTAAAAAGACAATATCCCTTTTGTTCTTAATTGATATTATTTTGATCCTTTTACCTCTTAAAGCACTTTAATTGTAAAATGAGCGCTAGAATAAGTAAGGAGGGAATTTTATGGCTTTAGAGTGGAACCAATGAAAGGAAGAAAATTGCACTTATTTTGTAAAGGAATACACCACTAGCGAAAATTGTAAAAGAAGAGAAAACTATTATTGAAAGTAAAAGAAAAAAAATAGATAAATAAATTGACATCTTGTTCTTGCTAGTGGGGTATAAATTAAAGTAGTGCTTAAAGAAATAGGGAACGTTTTTGGGGGGTGATTTTAGTTGTGAAATTGAAGTTGGGATTGAAACATTTGTGCTTAAAAGTTAATCTTGTGATGTGTTAAAGTGCTTAGGAGGGTGAGCCACTATTCCTAAATATATCCTACCTGTCCCTTCGCCCACATTACAACCATGAAAAAGTCCTAATTGATTTCATATCGAGCGAGCTTACATTAGTAGAGATTTACATTATGGGCAAGCTTATGGTACTAATTGCATGCATGTGACTTCTTTGGGAGAGTGAGCGATTTCCTTTGATATATGCGAGTCCTTAAAATATATTTGAGCATTTGATTTGAATATGTGGATTCAACTTACTCTCTTATTCTTGTTGTGAGGGCATATGATTTCACGAGGAATATGTAATGTTATTAGACTTCTCTACAATGTTGAGTGTTCAAGCCATGAGTGCATTGTGACATTGAGTCAGTTTTTGAGGCTAGGATTGTTATGAGCATGTTGTCTTTGTTTTGAATATTTGTGAAGTATGACATAAAGTGAAGGGAAGTGTATGTGATTGCATATGCTAGAGTTTAATGGTTGCTATCAACCATAGTCATTGGTATAATGTTCTTCAAATGTGTTACATATAAAGTGCTCACGGTAAATTGTTGGTTGACTCGAGGACGAGTAACGTTTAAGTGTGGGGTAGTGATGTTTGGCTATAATTATGTATTTTTAGTGCATTACTTACCATACATTTTTGGGCTTTAATGTTAAATTATACTATATTTGTGCTTAATTGAGTTTAATTTGAGTGTAGGTAGTTTGAAGATGGAATTTGGGAGCAAGATGAATATTTTAAGTGTATTTTATACACTACAATTAGTAGCTCATGAGTACCTAATGATGGAAACATTATGACATTATGATGGAGGAAGTTGAAAGCATGAGCATTAATTAAGTTAATTGGCTGAAAGTTTGCAAAAAGACATGAAGCATCAATTAGAAAATAAAATCGAAGAAGTTAGGCAGCAAATAGTTGAAGCAGAAAGAGTTAGGCGACGCGAGAGAAATTCCTCGCGTTAGGCTGAGCGACGCGAGGTCCAGCACGAGCTGCTTCGCACGTTCTATCTGGTGACGCACGGTGTTCGGGATTTGAGGCAATTTTGTCTCGTTTTTTGTCTTGGACTTGGTTATTTCGCCTAGACCTATTTCTACATCTATAAATAGTCATTAAACACAGGTTTTACATAACTTTTGACCAAGGGAGAGCACAGAGCCGCCATGGAGGCTGGGTTTCATCTTTCTTCTACCAAACATAGTAATTTTTATGTTTCTTTGTATGATTTGTTGTTTGGATACCATGTCTATATGGAGCTAAACTTCACGTTCTAGGGTTGTGGTTCTTTCATGACTATTATTATTTGGATATTGATTTTGGTGTCTTGATTATCATATTGGTTTATTTATTCAATCTTGCGCTTAATTATTTGATTGCTTAATCACCAATTGAATACTACTTACGAATCTAGGGTTGAATTCGAAAGTCGAAATTCTATATTGCATATAGGATTGAGTAGAGCAAGTTCTTGAACCTGGGCATCGGGGAACGGATTCGCAGTTAGGATAGACATATACCTAATTGCCTTACTTGGTTAATTTACAGGAATTATAAATACGTTCTTGTTGATTCTAACTCCATAGACATATAGGAGTTAGGTTAGCTTGAATAGGCGAGTAAGAACTCGACAGATTCTTATGAGCAATATTAACCCTGTTAACTAATAAACTAGATAAATTAGTTAGTCAATTCAATTGAAGAATATAATAAGAATGTTAGATAGCCCATAACCCTGGATCGTTTTCATTATATTGATAACATAAAAATCTTCTCTTCCTTTGTTCAGAGTTCATTATTTATTTTCTTTTAATATTAATTAGATTAAGGTCACATAATTCAAGGTTTAATTCTTGTTTAGATAATTAGGATAGTCTAATTTAGTTAATAGTTAATCACAAGTACTCGTGGGTTCGACATCCGACTTTTAGTCACTTTATTACTTGACGACCGCACATACTTGCTTGTGCGTTTGGCCAAACAGTGTCTGTTGAAGGCTCTAGGGTTTCATAGGATTCAAATCAGATAGTGGAAGATGACGATTACCAATTTATGTAAGAAATATCGAGTGGAAATCTAAGAGACATAGGTGAAAATTAGTGAGGGTTTTACATTGGGGGGGGGGGGTAGATTGACTGTTGAAGCCAAGGACCATCGGAGGTTATTGCATTTGACATCTGGACCTTAAATAAATATGATTAGATTCTGAGACATGCTCATGCATGCTCCAATTTGAAAGAACATAACAGAAACTAGATGATTTGAACTTTAATCTTTGAGTCTAGGGTTAAGATTTGGGGATTTCAAATTTTATCGGTTAAAGGGTGAAGGCTTAGCGAGAATTGCGAACAAAGAAGACAAGATGGATGATTTCCTGATGGATTCATGACCTTGCACAAATTTTTGCAAGGTTTTTGATTGATTTAAGCGTGTAAGTTTGAGAGAAAAGGGAGAGAAAAGGTAAAGTGAGAAGGCCGGGTTCGTGTTAGAGTGATTAGGGTTTGGGAGATTGGGGTGGTCGTCTCCGAGTTTAAGATATGGGAATAAGATCTTGGCCGTTGATCATTTAGATCAACGGTCCTGATATTTTAGGATTAAAACATTTTAAATGAGGGAATATGAGGGCCATAAGATCTCTGGGGTTTGACGGCGGAGATTGAGTCTTATAAGACTAAAGATAAAAAATAGAAAAAGAGGATTAAATGCGGACCGTTTATAGGATAGACCAATGGTCCAGATTCATTTGTGTTTTCTTTATGAGTGGGAGATACGGGTGATGTGGCGTGATCTCATTGGTCCAAAAGAGGTGACGGAGATTGCCAAGGTGGAGAGAAGGGAATTGGGTCTAGGTCAGATTTGGATTTGGTCCTGATAATTGGGTAGAAATTCATTTAAAGAATAGCCACCCTATATTTAATTAAGGAATTGCAATTATAGCCCTTTAGCCTTTTACCCTTTTGAAATTAATTTTAAAAAAATTAATTATTTTTAATAAAATGTAGTAAAATTATAATTATTATATACTACTAATTATTGTAATTAATTATTTATACAATACTTCCTTTTTGTAAATTGTATTGTTAATTTTTGAATTTTCACATAGTAATCTAATTAACGAGAAATTAAAGAGTAATTTATTAAATTAATTATAGAACCTACGTATAAAATTATTTTAGTAATCCTAAAATAGTAAATATATTTTTAATTAATAATGTTAATTCTATGTGATTAATTTTAAAACAAAATGCTTGGTTAATTTGTGAAAAATAGATATTCATTACTAGAAATTACTTTGAAAATATTTATTGTAAATTATTAAGTATAAATAAATTAATTTAAAAGGGGAGGGTCAAAATTGGCCGTCAACAGCTACCCCTCTTTGACTGGAGATGATGAAAGAGTTTTCGGGCAAAGAAATTGAACCAAAGCCAATTTTGTCCCGACTTTTAGGCAGGTATTGCAGGAAATGGGGATGGTGAATTGCAGGATTGAGTTGACGAAGAATCAAGAAAGATTTAGGAATATTGGGTCGAATTTTATCTTTTAATTGCTTACATACCTTGGGCTTAACGAGAATCAGGCCTTATGTATTTATAGAGTAGGGACTTTGGGGAAACGACACTCGCATGATTTGCCCAGTAATGTATTGCGATGATACAGTGAGACGTAAGATTGGTCACTCATGGCAGCTTGAATTTTGCGGCCTAATTTGAATGATTCAAAATTTTGAGCTCGCTGATCGTCTTGGGCTGGGATCTTAAGCCCGCTACTGGGTTGGATGTTCCCTTAGAGTTGTAGTTCGGTCTACTGCTAAGAAAATGTTCCACGTTGCGGTTTTTGTTCCTGCAAAATGAATGGAATACATGCATACCAACATATTGTAATGCAGCATACATTAAGATGCGATGTAAATGATGCAGGAATGATGATGGCTGGCTACCGGCGAGCTGTTATTTGAGATTGGGATGATGTGATACTTGATCATAACTCGATTTGTTAGTCGGGTTGTGTACCGTTACACAACTGTCGGAGCATTTGAAAATTATCTTCACTTGTTGGGAGATCTTGATTGGTAAAGTGCGTCTCCGCTTGTTGGGAGATCTTTGCACTAAAAAATGTCTCCGCTTGTCGGGAGAGCTTGATTGGTAGAGTGCATCTCCACTTGTTGGGAGAGCTTCACACTGAAGTGTAAAGTAATCTACGCTTAGGAGTGATTGATTAAAACTGTAATCATGCTTAAAGTTTCATGAACAAAACGTTAAAACATTCAAAGTAATAGCAAATAAAATAAAAGCATGGCTAAGAGATACTCTTGACTGCGAAGCTAGGTTGTCGCCATCGATTGGCAGAACGTCAGTGACGAGGTTTGCGATTGTCTATTCTGGTGTCCGTTGTGATGGAGCGGTGATGCGGATTGCTTTGTTGGCGAAGTTTGCAGTTTGCTATATATAAGGCTCCGATTGACGTAGCCGACGTTTGATTTGTACAGGGCACTTCAATTGATTGAGCTTACAGTTTTCTATATACAGGACTTCGATTTGCGAAGCTGATGTTCTATATGTACAGGGCACTCCGATTGATTAAGCTAACCGTTTGCTATATACATGACTTCGATTGGCGAAGCCGACATTTGTTTTGTACAAGATGAACCGATTAGGTGAGTAGACAATTTTCTATGTATAAGTTCCCTATCCGCCGTCTGATTCCGAGATACCAGCAAAGGATTCAAAAGTTAGCTTTAGCTGTACCAGAAAAAATTGAGTAAAGGAGAATGTAACGACACGACCGGTCCATTTGAGCATTTGCACTTTGATCGGTAGTTTGAGGGCATGAGTAGCTCTGTATGTTGTATTATTACTTGTGTGAATCATCGGTTTTAATTTTTAGGTTATTCGGAATCATCGGTAGTTTGAGGGCATGAGTAGCTCCGTTTGAGGGCATGAGTAGCTCCAAGTTTGACTTTTGTGAATTTGACCCCGGAACGGAGTTTTGATGGTTCCGTTAGGTCTGAATGATGATTTTGGACTCGGGCATATGTCCAGATTTTTATTTGGATATTTTTAGAAGGTTTCGTCACAAATTAGCGAAAGTTGAAAATTTAAAGGTTTGGAAAGTTCATAAGTTTGATCGGGAGTTGACTTTGAGAATATCGGATTCAGATTGTGTTTCCGGGAATTGGAATAGCTTCGTTATGTTATTTGGGAATTGTGTGCAAAATTTGAGTTTATTCCGAGTTGATTCGATATGTTTCGGCGCAAGTTTTGGAAGTTCAAAGTTCATTTAAGTTTGATTTGAGGTGCGATTCATTATTTCGATGTTGTTATGTGTGATTTGAGGCCTCGAGAAGGCCCGTGTTATGTCATGGAACTTTTTGGTATATTTGGACGGGGTCCAGAGGAGCTCAGTAGTGTTTCGGATGGTATTCAGATCATTTTCTTTCATTTTGGCACTGTTGGTACATGCTGTTTGCTCGTGTTTCAAACTTTCTTCGCAATTGCAAAGATTGGGACGCGATCGCGTAGTGTATCATAGGAGCTGGCCTTTTTCCTTCATCACATTCGTGCTAGTGGCATTGCGTTCGCGCACCTTTGTGAGGTCTGGGTATCGTGTTCACAACCTTATGACTGCATTCGCGTAGGGCAAAAATGAGAAGCTGGGACTGGGGAGTATGCCTTCGTGTTCGTGAAGTAGCTTACGCGATCATGTTAGGTGGAGCTATTGTGAATCACGTTCGCGAGGGTTATGCCGCGAATACGTAGAGTATTTCGGTGGCAAATTATTTTGGTTCATGCGAACGCGATGGATTTTTCGCGTTCGTGTAAGAGGAATGCCCGGGTAGAATTATAAGTACTCTATTTCGGGGGTTTCGGCCATTTTATCATAATTGGAGCTATGGAGCTCGGATTGAAATGATTCTTGAAGAAAGTTTCCCCATGTGGATTGGGCTAAGTGTTCTCTACTCATTTTTGATTTTATATGATGAATCTATCTTCGTTCTTGGCAATTGGAGATGATTTCAAAAGAGAAAATTTGGTGGGTTTTGCCTAAAGTTTCATAGAGTGAGGTTTTGAGTTTTGAACATCGATTCAGAGTCGGATTTGAGTGAAACTAGTTTGGTTGGACACGTAATTGAATGGGTCGTCGGATTTTATGAGTTTTATCGGGTTCCGAGGTGTGGGCCCAGGTTTGAATTTTAGGATGATTTTGGGCTTTTGACTAAAGATTCAATCTTTATCGATTGGGTTTGTTTCCTTTGGCATTATTTGATGTATTTGAGTTTCTTTTGGTTGGTTTCGAGTCGTTCGGAGGCCGGTACGCACGTGATGGCATTTTGGAGCATTATCTGGCTTGTTTAGTATTGGATTTGGCTTGTTCGAGGTAAGTAACATTTCTAAACTTGGTGCTGAGGGTATGAAACCCCAAATTATATGTTATGTGATTGATGTTGAGGTGACGCGCATGCAAGGTGACGGGAGTGGGGGAGTGCACCGTGTGAGTTGTGATTTAGTCGATTCCGTGAAACTGTGTAGCGATCTTATCTAAACATTTTTGCTGTACTCTATGTGTTAGAGCACTTGAGTTGTAATTTATGCTAAAAAGCATGTTTAGGCTATATGCTGGTACTATTGGGACCCACAATGGTCGTTCTTTGCTGTTGAATTATTTGCTTAATAGCAGTTATGTACTCAGTAACATTCATCATTTCATATCATATCTCAGTCTCTGTTATTGTATATTATCACATCTTGCACCATTGATTAGTGCTGCTTAGTATGAGCGTTGTGAACCCGTGAGACTGGAGAGATTGGTGACTGAGTTGGGGCCTAAGTGTCGTGTTGTGATATACATACATATATATATATATATATATACACACATATATTTGTTTGAGGTAAGTAACACTTCTAAACTTGGTGTTGAGGGTATGAAACCCCAAATTATGTGTTATGTGATTGATGTTGAGGTGACGCGCATGCTAGGTGACGGGAGTGTATATATATATATATATATATATATAAATATATTTTTTCGAGGCAAGTAACACTTATAAACTTGGTTCTGAGGGTATGAAACCCCAAATTAGGTATTATGTGATTGATGTTGAGGTGACGCGCATGCTAGGTGACGGGAGTGGGGGAGTGCACCGTGTGAGTTGTGATTTAGTCGATTCTGTGAAACTGTGTAGCGATCTTATCTAAATATTTTTGCTGTACTCTATGTGTTAGAGCACTTGAGCTGTAATTTATGCTAAAAATCATGTTTAGGCTATATGCTGGTACTATTGGGACCCACAGTGGTCGTTCTTTGCTGTTGAGTTATTTGCTTAATTGCAGTTATGTACTCAGTAGCATTCATCATTTTATATCATATCTCAATCTCTGTTATTGTATATTGTCACATCTTGCACCATTGATTAGGGCTGCTTAGTATGAGCGTTGTGAACCCGTGAGACTGGAGAGACTGGTGACTGAGTTGGGGCCTAAGTGTCGTGCTGTGATATATATATATATATATACACACACACATATTTATACATATATACATATATTTGTTCGAGATAAGTAACACTTCTAAACTTGGTGTTGAGGGTATGAAACCCCAAATTACATGTTATGTGATTGATGTTGAGGTGACGCGCATGCTAGGTGATGGGAGTGGGGGAGTGCACTGTGTGAGTTGTGATTTAGTCGATTCCGTGAAACTGTGTAGCGATCTTATCTAAATATTTTTGCTGTACTCTATGTATTAGAGCACTTGAGCTGTAATTTATGCTAAAAAGCATGTTTAGGCTATATGCTGGTACTATTGGGACCCACCGTGGTCGTTCTTTGCTGTTGAGTTATTTGCTTAATTGCAGATATGTACTCAGTAGCATTCATCATTTCATATCATATCTCAGTCTCTGTTATTGTATATTGTCACATCTTGCACCATTGATTAGGGCTGCTTAGCATGAGCGTTGTGAGCCCGCGAGACTGGAGAGATTAGTGACTAAGTTGGGGCCTAAGTGTCGTGCTGTGATATATATATATATATATATATGTATGTATGTGTGTGTGTGGAACGCCGCAACAAGCCTTATGGCTATATATATGTGGATCGGGTTGCACACCGTAACGAGCCTTATGGCTATACATAGGAGGATCGGGTTGTACGCCGCAACAAGCCTTATAGATATATACATACATATATACATACACACACACACACACTATATATATATATATATATATATATATATATATATATATATATATATATATATATATATATACGTGGATCAGGTTTCACGCTGTAACGAGCCTTATGGCTATATATAGGTGGATCGGGTTGTATGCCGCAACGAGCTTTATGGCTATCTATATGTGGATCGAGTTGCACGCCGCAACGAGCCTTATGGCTATATATATATATGGATAGGGTTGCACGTCGCAACAAGCCTTATGGCCAATACATATTATATATATATATATATATATATATATATATATATATATATATATGGATCGCCGCAACAGGTACTGTACAAGAGTGCTGTGTATTGAGCAATGATGAGAGAGGATACGAGACAGTGAGATTGAGTACTCTGAGAGTGTGAGTACATGAGTTCATCACTGAGATACATTGCATTTGACATGCGTACTTGAGATATATGCATAGAGATGCATTTCCTTATGCTACCCAGTTTTGGTGACATTCATTATGTCACCTGTATATTGACATATTGGCATAGGGATGTATTTTCCCCATGCTATCTGAAAATGAAACTTCTTGTTTATCGTTGAAAGGTTTCTGGGAAAAATCATAGTTTTCAAACTCGAGTACTCTGAGAGTGTGAGTACATGAGTTCATCACTGAGATACATTTCATTTGACATGCGTACTTGAGATATATGCATAGAGATGCATTTCCTTATGCTACGCATGCCCTCATAACTGTAAACGAGTTGAGCATCTTATCTCTGAGTTATTTTCATGCACCATTTTATTATATTGTTATGAACTGTTGCTGGTTATTGGAGTTGGACCCTGACCCTTGTCCTAGCTCGTCACTACTTTCAACCTAAGGTTAGGTTTGTTACTTATTGAGTACATGGGGTCGGTTGTACTCATACTACACTTCTATACCTTGCGTGAAAATGTTGGATGTTGATGTTGATGTTGCTGTGCAGGGCAGGAGCTGGATTTGAAGATGTACCTGCGTTCTGGCCATAACCGCCTCTTGATCGTGGTAGCTTTAGAATTTTATTCTGTTCCTTTATAGTTCAAACATATGATGTACTTTATTTCATACCAGATTTGTAAATTCTAAATCTCAAAAGCTCATGATTTGTACTACCAGTCCTTGTAAAATTCCTCTATAAAAGCAATTGTATTATCATTTCTATTCTTATAAATCTCATTAAATTGGATAGATGTTAATTGGCTTACCTGACGGGTTGGGTTAAGTGACATCATGAATAGATAGATTTTGGGTCATGACAGAGAAAAAGGGATGATTTTAGGCAAGTGGGGGATCCGTCATTTGCCCCAGTGTGGTCCTAGTGCTTCCTTACTCCATGTTGACCCTGCACTTAAAGAAAACTTCTTAGTAGGGGGGAAGTTGGTTTGTGTCAACCATAGTGTTGGTTTTCCCCGGCCTTGAACATGATCGTGCTATGAAGTCTGGTAGATGAAATAGATTACGGTATATACATATATTTTGTTTTAGAAAACATTTCGAAAATAACATGTTTTTAAGGCAAATGCTGTCGTTCTGGATTATGACACGTTACGAAAGGCTCTTCACACGCGAGCGTATCCTCTTGAAAACCTTGTCCTATTGATGTTTACTTTGATGACACCACTGATAATGTGGCTGTTTGCTGTTGCGACTGCATCCTAATTTGAACTAATGCATTACAAAGGTTTTCCTAGGGTTGAGACCAAACCTTTTCAGGTTGCCTTCATATCCAAATGGAATCAGGTGTGAACGTAGTTCATGGGTTATGATGAAATATGATGAAGATGACCGAGCCTGACTTAGGTAGCCTATGTATCCAAATGGAATCAGGTCAAAGTGTAGTTCGATTACAATAGATACAAAATGATGAGATTAAGAATGAAAATGGTCGAGTCTGACTTAGACAGCCTGCATATCTAAGTGGAATCAGACCAAAACGTAGTTCAATTACAAAATACAATTTAATCCGATGAGTATTGCCTACATATTCCTTTCTGAGGGGTCCGCACGCCCCTTCATGTATTTCCTCTAATAGTCTGGTTGCTTTAGCAGCGTCTACACACCTCAACAAACCTAAGTCTGGGGTCCTCCTATACAGGACTTCCCTGTTGAGGACAAAGTGGGTTGCTAGCCTCCCAAAGGCTTGCTTTTGACCATTAGTAGCGTTCTCCAGGTATTCCCTGGTCGCAAGGAATTTCTTGATGTCGTGATACTATGGTTTGCCATCGGGTTCTTCTTCTACATGGAAGAAATAGGCATGTTGATCCCTAATCTCTACCTCGATAGGGTCGATGTAGTTCTTGTCTATATGCTGAATCATAGACGATAGGGTTGCAAGGGCATCGTCGAACTCGTTCTGGATCCTGGGGACATGCTTGAACTCAATATTTGTGAATTTCTTGCTCATCTCCTTCACGCAGTGTAGGTACAGCAGTATCTTGACATTCTTGGTAGACCATTCTCCTTGGACCTGGTGTATCAGCAAATCAGAATCTCCTATGTCCAAATGCTCTTTGATGTTCATGTTGACTGCCATTCTGATTCCAAGGATGCATGGTTCATATTCAGTCATATTATTGGTGCAAAGGAATCTTATCTTTGCCGATGCTGGATAGTGTTGTTCAGATTCTAAAATCAGGACTGCCCCAGTCCCAACTCCTTTGAAGTTTGCTGCTCAATCGAAAAATATTTTCCACCTAGGGTATGATTCTGCAATATCTTCCCCGACAAATAGTACTTCTTCATCAGGGAAATACGTGGTAAGCAGTTCGTAATCTCCATCTACCGGATTCTCGGCGAGGTAATCAGCTAAAGATTTTACTTTGATAGCCTTCTAAGTTATCTACATAATGTCAAATTCGCTGTGGAGAATTTGCCATTTAGCTAGTTTTTCGATGGGCATTTGTTTCTGAAAAATGTACTTGAGCGGGTCGAGCCGAAATATCAAATGTGTGGTGTATGCTGACATGTAATTCCTTAGCTTCTGAGCAATCCAAGCCAGAGCATAAAAAATGCATTTTATCAGGGTATACTTGGCCTCGCATGGCATGAACTTCTTGCTTAATTAGTAGATGGCACGCTCCTTTCTCCCACTTCCATCATGCTGACCCAATACACAGCCGAAGGCGTTGTCCAAGACTGATAAATAGAGTAACAATGGTTTCCCTGGTTCGGGGGGAACTAGCACTGGCGGGTTTCAGAGATACTCTTTGATTCTTTCGAAGGCTTTCTGGCACTCTTCCGTCCATTTTATGGCAGCATCTTTCTTCAACAGCTTGAAAATGGGTTCACAGTTTACCGTGGACTAGGCTATGAAACGACTGATGTAGTTCAATCTGTCCAAGAAATTTATGACATCCTTCTTTCTCTTTGGTGGCGGTAATTCTTTGATGGCCTTGATTTTTAATGGGTTCAGCTCTATCCCTTCCTGCTTACAATGAAACCCAATAAATTTCCAGCGGGGACTCCGAACGCACACTTCGCTGGATTCAAATTCAAATTGTATCTTCGCATGTGTTCAGAAAATTTCCTCAAGTCATCCAAGTGTTCCGAGCTCTTTCGAGACTTTATGATGACATCATCCATATATACTTCAATCTCCTTATGAATCATGTCGTGAAAGAGGGTCGTCATGGCCCTCATGTAGGTGGCACCAACGTCCTTGAGACCGAACGACATAACTCTATAACTGTAGACTCCCCAAGGTGTAGTGAAAGTTGTCTTCTCTGCATCTTCCCCGTGCATTAAGATTTGATGGTATCTAGCAAAACAATCCACAAATTACTGCAGTTCATGCTTAGCATAATTGTCAATGAGGATGTGGATGTTTGCCATAGGGAAATCATCTTTTGGACTAGCTTTGTTGAGATCTCGGTAGTCCATGCATATTCTGATTTTTCTGTACTTCTTGGGCACTGGAAAAATGTTTGCCAACCAGCTTGGATAGTTGGTGACCCTTACTACATTTTCTTGTATATGTTTGGTCACTTCTTCGGTCTTCCTTTATCCTCGGACTTAAATCATGTTTGAACTTTCTGGGCTTCTGCTTGACTGGCGATCTTGTACGGTTGGTGGGAAGTCAATGTGAGACAATGTTGGTGCTTAATCCTGGCATGTCATCATACGACCATGCGAACACATCGATGTACTGTCGGAGAAGATCAATCATATTTTCCTTCTGCTCTGTTTCTAGGTGTACGCTTGTAACGACCCAGCCGGTCGTTTCGAGAGTTATAGTCCCGTTTCCCCCATTTCTGCTTCCTTTTGTGCTTTTCAGCTATATTATGGTTTACCGAGTTCGTTAGTTCGGGTCCGGAGTGGTTTCGGAGTAGATTGAGACACTTAGTCTCTAAAGTAGAACCTTAAGTTGGAAAAGTCAACAGGATGTTGACTTATGTGTAAACGATCTCGGATTTAAATTTTGATGGTTCCGTTAGCTCCGTTAGGTGAAATTGTACTTTGGAGTGCGTCCGAAATGTGATTTGGAGGCCCGTAGGGGAATTAGGCTTGACTTGGCAAAATTTGGAAATTTGGCGATTTCAGTCGGCAATGAAAAATTTGATATCGGGGTTGGAATGGATTTCCAGAAGTTGGAGCAGGTTCGTAGTGTCAATTGTGACATGTGTGCAAAATTTGAGGTCATTCGGACGTGGTTTGGTAGGTTTCGGCATCGTTTGCGGTATTTGGGAAGTTAGAAGTTCTTAGGCTTGAATCCGAGGGTAATTTGGTGTTTTGATATTGTTTTGAGTGATTTGATGATCTGTCTAAGTTTGTATGTTGATATATGACTTGTTGGTATGTTTGGTTGAAGTCCCGAGGGGCTCGGGGTGAGTCCGGGTGGTTAACAGATTGTTTGAAGTTGGAAGAATCCAGCTGAAGCTGCTGCTACTGGTATTTCAGCACATGCGGAGGGGGAGCCGCAGGTGCGAGGTCGCTGGTGTGCTTGGCGAGCAGCAGATGCAGGCATAGAGGACTTGGGTTGGAATCGCAGGTGCGTAAGATTGGTCGCATCTGCGAGCCCGCAGATGCGAGGTTGAGTCGCAGATGCGGAAGTGAGGAGGACTGGCAGTGGCCACAGGTGCGAGGTCTTTTCCGCACATGCGAAGTCGCAAAAGCGGATATGGAACGTAGGTGCGGAGATGGGCACTTAAGTGATTTTCTGCAGATGCGGAGATTTTTGCGCAAAAGCGGCTCCGCAGGTGCGCATTTTTGAGCCGCAGGTGTGAAAACTTGGACAAAACCTATAGATAGAAGACTTTGTGAATTTTTGTTTATTTCCACCTTTTTCAAGTCGGACCTTAGAGCTTTTGGAGTGATTTTTGAAGGGGATTCACGGATATTCACTGAGGTAAGTTGCTTGAGCTCTAATACTCCTAGCTATGGTATTTTCCCGTTAATTTCTCACCTAATTAGTAGGATTTTTGGAGTGAAATAAGGGGTTAGGGCTTGGGATTTTGGAGAGAGTAATTTGGGGATTTGAGGGACCAAATGAGGTCGGATATTGATGAATTTAGTATGGGTGGACTCGGGAGTGAATGGGCTTTCAGGTTTTGTGATTTTTTTTGGATTTTGAGACGCGGGCCTGGGGGCCAGGTTTGAGTGAATTTTGGGATTCGGCCTATAAATTGGTATTTTCCTTGTGGGATTCATTCCTTTAGCTCATATTGATCGTATTTTATTGCTTGTGGCTAGATTCGGGTCATTTGGAGGCTGGTTCGAGAGGAAAGGACATTTCGGATTAGGAGTTCTACGCTGTTGAGGTAAGTAACAGTTTTAAATCTGGTCTTGAGAGTATGAAACCCGAAGTTTGGTATAATGTGACTGTTTGGAGGTGGCACCCATGCTAGGTGACAGACGTCTGGGTGTACGCCATGAGTGATTGAGACTTGGTCCGTCCCGGGAAACTGTGAAGTCTAATAGCCTTTATTTATGTTTATATGCATTCCTGTCTACTAGAACTTGACTGCCTTCATATTAGAGATCATGCTTAGGCTATATTCCTGCTCATGGTAGTTATATTCAGTCATAGTGATTCTTGTACATGTTTACCTCAGTCTCTGTTATATTTCCCTGATAATATACTGCAACACTTTGATTTGGGCTGTTTTCCCTTTTTTTATTGAGAGCTATGGGACTAGAGAGGTTCATGACTCAGTAAGGTCGAAGGACTGGTTGTGAGGTATTGTTCTATGGCACGTGAGTTGTCCGTGAAACACGTGAGTTGTCTGTGCGGATCCCTGTATTTATACTAGGACACGTGAGTTGTCCGTGCAGCACGTGAGTTGTCAGTGCAGATTATAGCGCTTGGGTTGTAGGAGCCCCTCATGAGTCTGAACACCCCTAGTGAGCGCAGATACCTATTGAGCGTGTGCATTGAGGGCTGAGAGTTGAGTGCCGAGTTATTGAGGGTTTGAGTGACTGTTGCCCTGAGAGGCTGTTCTTGCTTTTCAATTGTTGATTTCACTTAGTTTCTATCTGTCATTGTTGTGAATTTTTTGAAAGTTTCTATATCCGGAGTACCTGCACTTTAACTGTATAAAACTGATTTGACTGAAATTGCCGGATTTGAAAGTATGTTTATTATTTGCTGGAATTATTGAAAATGAATTATGCTGTATAGATCGTCGCTCTTCTCAGTTCCTTATTTATTTCTGTTACTTGTTGAGTTGGTTGTACTCATGCTACACTCTGCACTTCATGTGCAGATCTAGGTGTATTTGATCATGGAGGTCGTTGAGTTCGGGCGTGATCGAGTACTGGAGACTACGAGGTAGCTACCGGCGTCTGTAGGACCTTGTCTCTCCTTCTATATTTCTTAATGTCTTATATTGATACTTAGACACTGGTTGTATTAGTTTGGTTTTCTAGATGCTCATGACTTAGTGACACACCGATGTATGGGGCTAGTTTCTGCATTTTGATTCTATATTGAGTTCAACTTTGGTTTTTATGAAACATGTCTGATATGAAAAAGTTTTAAACTACCTTTTCTATTGAATTACTGGAGTATTTTTGGAACGTTGGCTTACCTAGTACCATCGATATACACCATCACAACATGTTAGGTTTTCGGTCGTGACAAGTTGGTATCAGAGCCTAGGTTACATAGGTCTCACGAGTCATGAGCAGGTTTAGTAGAGTCTTGCGGATCGGTACGGAGACGTCTGTACTTATCTTCGAGAGGCTACAGAACCCTTAGGAAAATTTCACATTATTGGATTATTGTCGTTCGTATCTATTTATTCTGGTAACTAAACACCTATTGTTTCATTCTCTCACAGATGGTGAGGACTTGTGCTACCGGTCAGGAAGGCCAGTCACCAGTACCACCAGCCAGGGCCGCGAGAGGCCGAGGCCGCGGTAGGGGCCGTGGTAGGGGCAGAGGTGCAGCCCGCACAACAGCTGGGGCAGTACCTGCAGATCTACCAGTTGTGTCAGATCAGGACCAGATTCCAGTTGTTGATGCACCAGCTCAGGCACCACCCATGCTTATTATGATTCTAGGCCTCCAAGAGGCCCTAGCTCAGATTCTGACAACGTGTACCGACCTTGCTCAGGCGGTCTCTATCCCGACGGCCGCAACCACTTCTCAGGCCGGGGGAGGCACTCAGACTCCCGCCGCTCGCACACCCGAGCAGGTTGTTCAGGGACTCCAGACACCGGAGGTACCACCAGCCTAGCCGGTTGCAGCTGCTCAGGAATGTGTGGTTCCTGCTATGCCTGAGGATTATCAACGTACGTTGGAGAGGTTTGGGAGACTCTAACCTCCACCTTTAAGTGGCATAGAGAGAGAGGATGCCCAGGACTTCTTGGACAGGTGTTAGAGGATACTCCGTACAGCTCGTATTCTGGAGACTTATGGGGTCTCATTCACTACATTTTAGTTTTCTGGGACTGTACTCAGATGGTGGGAGACTTACGAGAGGCGTAGGCCTGTTGGCGCAACACCCCTTACTTGGCAGCATTTCTCCGTGGTCTTTTTGGAGAAGTTCGTGCCTCAGTCCCGCAGAGAAGAGCTGCGTAGACAGTTTGAGCAGCTTCGCCAGGGTGATATGTCTGTGATGCAGTATGAGATATGATTCTCGGAGTTGGCTTGTCATGCTATCTGGTTGGTTCCCACAAACAGAGAGAGTATCATTAGGTTTATAGATGGTCTCACTTTTCAGCTACAGTTGCTTATGACCAAAGAGAGGGTGTTTGCTGCTACCTTTGATGAGGTTGTTGACATTGCTCGGTAGATTGAGATGGTTTGTAGTCAGGAGAGGGTTGAGAGGGAGGCCAAGAGGCCTCGTGGTCAGGGTGGATTCAGCGGTACTCCTTATGGGGGTCAGTTCCAGCATAGTAAAGGTCTTCATTTCAGACAGGCTCAGACAGCTCGGCCATTTCACCGTGGTGCATCATCTGGCCATGATTTTCACAGTCATCAGCAGGGCCAGTCATCATTTAGTGCACTACCATCACAGAGTTCTCATCATGCCCCATCCGCTCAGATATCCCCGGGTAGTTCTTTTGGGCATCAGGTGCAGCAGTTTCGTCAGAGGAGGGGTTATTTCGAGTGCGAAAATTTTGGTCACATTATGAGAGATTGCCCTAGGATATTGTGTGGGACTCCACAGCGGAGTAATCGACCGATGGTACCAGCACCAATTCCTCTACCACCCGCCCAGCCAGCCAGGGGTGGAGCTTAGCCAACTAGGGGTGGATCCCAGTCAGCTAGGGGTCGCCCGAGAGGGGGAGGCAGATCAGGGGGTGGTCAGGCCCGTTTCTATGCCCTCCCTGCCAGACCAGATACTATTGCTTCAGATGCTGTGATTACAAGTATTGTCTCAGTTTGTCATAGAGATGCCTCTGTATTATTTGACCCTGGTTCCATGTATTCATATGTTTTCTCGTATTTCGCCCATTTTTTGGATATGCCCCGTGGGTCTTTAGTTTCATCTGTTCATGTATCTACTCCTGTGGGCGATACTATTGTTGTGGACCGCGTATATCGGTCATGTGTGGTGACTATTGGGGTTCTGGAGACCCAAGTGGACCTTTTGCTGCTCAGTATGGTTGACTTTGATGTGATATTAGGTATGGATTGGTTATCTCCATGTCATGTTGTTCTAGATTATCACGCTAAGATCGTGATGTTGGCGATGTCGAGATTTGCGAGGGTTGAGTGGAGCAGTTCTATAGACTATGTACCTAGTAGGATGATTTCATACTTGAAGGCTCAACATATGGTTGAGAAGGGTTGTCTATCCTATTTGGCTTTTGTGAGGGATGTTAGTGCAGAGACTCCTGCCATTGATTCTGTTCCGGTGGTACGTGATTTCCCAGATGTTTTTCCTGCAGACCTGACAGGCTTGGCGCGTGACAGGGATATTGATTTCAGTATAGATTTGGTGACGGGTATTCAGCCTATTTCTATTCCACCGTATTGTATAGCACTAGCGGAGTTGAAGTAGTGGAAGGAACAACTTCAAGAACTCCTTGATAAGGGGTTTATTCGGCCTAGTGTGTCACCTTGGGGTGCACCAGTTCTATTTGTAAAGAAGAAGGATAGTTCTATGAGAATATGCATTGATTACAGGCAGTTGAACAAGGTCACAGTCAAGAACAAGTATCCTTTGCCTCGTATTGATGATTTATTAACCAGCTTTAGGGAGCGAGGGTGTTCTTCAAGACTGATTTGAGGTCTGGTTATCACCAGCTGAAGATTCGGAATTCAGATATTCTTAAGACAACTTTTAGTACCCGTTATGGCCATTATGAGTTCTTGGTGATGTCTTTTGGGATGTCCAATGCCCCAGCAATGTTCATGCATTTGATGAACATTGTATTCCAGTCCTATTTGGACTCATTCATTATTGTATTCATTGATGACATCCTGGTGTACTCTCGTAGCCAGGAGGAGCATGCACAACATTTAAGGGTTGTATTTCAGAGATTGAGTGAGGAGAAGCTTTATGTAATGTTCTCCAAGTGTGAGTTTTGGCTCGGTTCAGTAGCATTCTTAGGGCACGTGGTGTCCAGTGAGGGTATTCAGGTGGATCTGAAGAAGATAGAGGCGGTGCAGAGTTGGCCTAAACCATCCTCAGCCACGGAGATTAGGAGCTTTGTTGGTTTGGCGGGTTATTACCGTCTCTTTATGGATGGATTTTCATCTATTGCGTCACCCTTGACCAAATTGACCCAAAAGGGTGCTCCATTCAGGTGGTCGGATGATTGTGAGGAGAACTTTCAGAAGCTCAAGACTTCTTTGACCACAGCTCCAGTGTTAGTTCTGCCATCAGCTTTAGGTTCTTACATCGTGTATTGTGATGCCTCGAGGGTAGGTAGTGGATGTGCTCTGATGCAGGAGGGTAGGGTGATTGCCTACGCCTCGTGCCAATTGAAGACCCATGAGAAGAACTATCATGTCCATGATCTTGAGTTAGCAACCATTGTTCACGCCTTGAAGATTTGGCATCATTATTTGTATGGGGTTCATTGTGAGATATATACTGATCACCGGAGTTTACAGTATCTGTTGAAGCAGAAGGATCTTAACTTGCATAAGCGGAGATGGTTGTAGCTTCTTAAGGACTACGATATCACTATTTTGTACCATCCGGGAAAGGCCAATGTGGTGGCCGATGCTTTGAGTCACCGGGCTAAGAGTTTGGGGAGTTTAGAATATCTCCCAGCAGTAGAGAGACCCTTGGAATTGGATGTTCAGGCCTTAGCAGGCCAGCTTGTCAGATTGGATATTTCGGAGCCGAATCGGGTATTGGCTTATGTGGTCTCCAGATCTTCTCTTTATGACCGTATCAGGGAGCGTCATTATGATGACCCCCATCTGCTCGTTCTTCAGGATAGGGTTCAGCGAGGTGATACTACGGATGTGACCAATGGTGATGATGGCGTGTTGAGGATGCAGGGCCGGATATGTGTGCCTAATGTAGATGAGCTCAGGGAGTTGATTCTTAAGGAGGCCCACAGCTCGCGGTATTCCATCCATCCGGGTGCCGCGAAGATGTACCAGGATTTGAGGCAGCACTATTGGTGGAGCGAATGAAGAAGGATATAGTTGGATTTGTGGCTCGGTGTCTCAAATGTCAGGAAGTTAAGTATGAGCATCAGAGACCGGGTGGCTTGCTTCATAGGTTAGAGATTCCAGAGTGGAAGTGGGAGCGGATCATCATGGACTTTGTAGTTCGGCTCTCACGGACTTCGAGGAAGTTTAATGCTATTTGGATGATTGTGGATTGGCTGAACAAGTCCGCACACTTCATTCCAGTTGGTACTACATATACTTCAGAGCGGTTGGCCGAGATTTATATCCGAGAGGTTGTTCGCCTGCATGGTATTCCAGTTTCCATAATTTCAGATAGAGGTACTCAGTTTACATCGCAGTTTTGGAGGGTCGTGCAGCGAGAGTTGGGTACTCAGGTTGAGTTGAGCATAACTTTTCACCCTCAGATGGATGGGCAGTCCGAGCTCTCTATTCAGATATTAGAGGACATGTTGTGCGCTTGTGTCATTGACTTTGGGGGTTCATGGGACCAGTTTTTTCTGCTCGCGGAGTTTGCATATAACAACAGTTACCAGTCGAGTATTCAGATGGCTCTGTACGAGGCTTTATATGGGAGGAGATGTAGATCTCCGATAGGATGGTTTGAGCCGGGTGAGTCTAGGCTCTTGGGTACAGACTTGGTCCAGGATGCATTAGATAAGGCAAAATTGATTCAGGAGCGGCTTCGCACGATGCAGTCTAGGCAAAACAGTTATGCTGACAGGAAGGTCCATGATGTGTCGTTTATGGTTTGGAAGAAGGTTTTGCTGAAGGTATCACCCATGAAGGGTGTTATGAGGTTTGGGAAGAGGGGCAAGTTGAGCCCCTGGTTCATTGGGCCTTTTGAGGTGCTTCAGAGGATAGGGGAGGTGGCTTATAAGCTTGCCTTGCCACCCAGCTTGTCGAGTGTGCATCCAGTGTTTCATGTTTCCATGCTACGGAAGTACATTGGCGATCCGTCCCATGTTTTAGACTTCAGCACGGTTCAGTTGGAGGGTGATATGACTTATGATGTGGAGCCGGTGGCCATTTTGGATCGGCAGGTTCGGAAGTTGAGGTGAAAGGACATAGATTCGGTAAAGGTGCACTTGAGAGGTCAGCCTGTGGAGAAGGCCGCCTGGGAGACCGAGCGGGAGACAAATATTTGAGACTCCAGGTTTGTTTCTAGACCCGTTCGAGGACGAACATTTGTTTAAGAGAGGGAGGATCTAATGATCCGACGGGTCATTTCGAGCGTTATAGCCCCGTTTTCCCCATTTCTGCTTCCTTTTGTGCTTTTCAGTTATATTATGGTATACCGAGTTAGTTGGTTTGGGTCCAGAGTGGTTTCGGAGTGGATTGAGACACTTAGTCTCTAAAGTAGAAGCTTAAGTTGGAAAAGTCAATCGGATGTTGACTTATGTGTAAAAGATCTCGGATTTGAATTTTGATGGTTCTGTTAGCTCCATTAGGTGATTTTGGACATAAGAGTGTGTCCGAAATGTGATTTGGAGGTCCGTAGTAGAATTAGACTTGAATTGACAAAAGTTAGAAATTTGGCGATTTCGGTCGGCAGTGGAAAATTTGATATCGGGGTCGGAATGGATTTTCGGAAGTTGGAGTAGGTTCGTGGTTTCATTTGTGACGTGTGTATAAAATTTGAGGTCACCCGGACGTGGTTTGGTAGTGTCGGCGTCGTTTGCGGAATTTGGGAAGTTAGAAGTTCTTAGGCTTGAATCCGAGGGTAATTTGGTATATTGATATTGTTTTGAGTGATTTGTCTAAGTTTGTATGTTGATATATGACTTGTTGGTATGCTTTGTTGAGGTCCCGAGGGGCTTGGGGTGAGTCCGGGTTGTTAAAGGAATGTTTGAAGTTGGAAGAATGCAGTT
The DNA here is from genome assembly GCF_000390325.3 of Nicotiana tomentosiformis. Classification (NCBI taxonomy): domain Eukaryota; kingdom Viridiplantae; phylum Streptophyta; class Magnoliopsida; order Solanales; family Solanaceae; genus Nicotiana; species Nicotiana tomentosiformis. Next base: position 59,463,806 of record NC_090821.1, on the reverse strand, counting down.
GAAGCTGCTGCTACTGGTATTTCGGCACCTGCGGAGCCGTAGGTCCGAGGTCGCTGATGTGCTTGGTGAGCCGCAAATGCAGACATAGAGGACCTGGGCTTGAACCGCAGGTGCGTAAGATTGGTCGCATCTGCGAGCCCGCAGATGCGAGGCTGAGTCGCAGATGCGGAAGTGAGTAGGACTGGAAGTGGCCACAGGTGCGAGGTCTTTTCCGTACTTGCGAGGTTACGGAAGCGGATATGGAACGCAGGCGTGGAGATGAGCACTTAAGTGATTTTCCGCAGATGCGGAGATTTTTGCGCAAAAGCGGCTTCGCAGGTGCACATTTTTGAGCCGCAGGTGTGAAAACCTGGGCAGAATCTATAGATAGAAGACTTCGCAAATTTTTGTTCATTTCCACCATTTTCAAGTCGGACCTTGGAGCTTTTGGAGTGATTTGTGAAGGGGATTCGAGGATATTCACTAAGGTAAGTTGCTTGAACTCTAATACTCATAGCTATGATGTTTTTCCGTTCATTTCTCACCTAATTAGTAGGAGTTTTGGAGTGAAATAAGGGGTTAGGGCTTGGGATTTTGGAGAGAGTAATTTGGGAATTTGAGGGACAAATGAGGTCAGATTATGATGAATTTAGTATGGGTGGACTCGGGAGTGAATGGGATTTCGGGTTTTGTGACTTTTGTTGGATTTCGAGACGTGGGCCCGGGGGTCGGGTTTGAGTGAATTTCGGGATTTGGCCTATAAATTGGTATTTTCCTTGTGGGATTCATTCCTTTAGCTCATATTGATCGTATTTGATTGCTTGTGGCTAGATTCAGGTCATTTAGAGGCCGATTCGAGAGGAAAGGGCATTTCAGAGTAGGAGTTCTACATTGTTGAGGTAAGTAACCGTTATAATCTTGTCTTGAGGGTATGAAACCCGGAGTTTGGTATAATATGACTGTTTGGACGGGCATTTAGGTGTACGCCGTGAGGGATTGAGACTTGGTCCGTCCCGGGAGACTGTGAAGTCTAATAGCCTTTATTTGTACTTATATGCATTCCTGTCTACTAGAACTTGACCGCCTTCATGTTAGAGATCATGCTTAGTCTATATTCCTACTCATAGTAGTTATATTCAGTCATAGTGATTCTTGTATATGTTTACCTCAGTCTCTATTATTTTTCCCTGATTATATACTGTAACACTTTGATTTGGGCTATTTTCCCTTTCTTTATTGAGAGCTATGAGACTAGAGAGGTTCATAACTGAGTAAGGCCGAAGGCCTGGTTGTGAGGTATTGTTCTATGGCACGTGAGTTGTCCGTGCGGATCCGTATATTTATACTAGGGCACGTGAGTTGTCCTCACGGATCCAGATATTTATACTATGGCACGTGAATTGTCCGTGCAGCACGTGAGTTATCCGTGCAGATTATAGCGCTTGGGCTGTAGGAGCCCCTCATGAGTCTGAACACCCCTAGTGAGCGCAGGTACCTAGTGAGCGTGTGCATTGAGGGCTGAGAGTTGAGTGCCTAGTTGTTGAGGGTTTGAGTGACTGTTGCCCTGAGAGGCTATACTTGCTTTTCAATTGTTGATGCACTTAGTTTCTATCTGTCATTGCTGTGAAATTTCTGAAGGTTTCTATATCCGGAGTACCTGCACTTTAAATGTATAAAACTAATTTGACTGAAATTATCGGATTTGAAAGTATGTCTATTCTTTGCTGAAATTATTGAAAATGAATCGTACTGTATAGTTCATCATTGCTTCTCTTTTCCTTATTTATTTCTGTTACTTGCTGAGTTGGTTGTACTCATGATACACACTGCACTTCATGTGCAAATCCAGGTGTGTTTGATCACGGAGGTCATTGAGTTCGGGCGCGATCGAGTACTAGAGACTACGAGGTAGCTGCCGGCATCTACAGGACCTTGTCTCTCCTTCTATATTTTTTTCTATCTTGTATTGATACTTAGACACTGGTTGTATTAGTTTGGTTGTCTAGATGCTCATGACTTAGTGACACCCCGATGTTTGGGGCTAGTTTCTGCATTTTGATTATATATTGAGTTCAACTTTGGTTTTTATGAAAAATTTCTGATATGAAAAAGTTTTAAACTACCTTTTCTATTGAATTACTGGAGTATTTTGGGAACGTCGGCTTGCCTAGTACCTTCGATAGGCGCCATCACGACATGTTAGGTTTTGGGTCATGATAATGCTGATCCTAGTTTCTTTTACGTCTTCTTCACTTCCAAGATTGGCCACTTCTATTTCTTCCAGTTTGGGCTTTTTCTGACTTTCTAACTACTCGATCTCCTACGGGAGATTGTTTGGCATCATTCTCTCGTCACACTCCTCGTAATCCAGATTTTTGCGCTCAATGGTTTTGTTACATGTCATAATCGCGGAAAGCAGTTTTTATCGGTCTGATTGCTGAAAAAGAAGCTAAGTATAAATAAAGCGGTAAAACAAAGTTTCAATATTTAGGAAAATGTTTTTTTATTTCATCAAAAGGGGAACGTGTTACGCATTCACAAGAGGCAAATGACAAAAAGGTATAGACATGATACATGCCTCAATTGATCGTGCTCTTTTCAAAAGAAAACTTTTACAGTTCCATACTACCAAGACTCCCGGCGAACCAATGATGGAATGGCGGTCCAATTCTGCAGCTCTTCCCCTGGTTCGACATCCCTGATAGTTAGTGTCTTGATGTCAATTCCTTCACAACATTCTTCAATCATATTCACGAATAACTTTCCCATTCAGCCGATGATATCATCTTCAGGTACTGAACTCTGTCCCGGACTTGCAACATACTCTATCACAAAAACATTTTTCCCGGATTTAACGGTGAGAGCTTTCCCTTCTGGAAGTTTATATCCTATACTAGCCCTTCCTTCTTCCCATTATGTTCAATTGGCTCTGTGATTCCATCTGACTTGGCTCCCAACCCTGTTCTTGGCATGCATTCATATTTTATCATCTCGCTCATAGCCATTTTGGATCTATACGACGATTGTGTTCTCAAATTTTGTTCAGTCTTCTCCATCTCAGTAGTCTGCATGATTTCCACAACGTGGAAGACAACTCCGTCCAGCCCTTCAATGAATGGAACAACATACTCCAAATAGGCGGAGTGACCCCACTCGCCATGAACCACGATCTCCTGGCATCCCCACTCAAATTCTATCCATTGGTGCAAGGTGGATGGCACGACCCCTGCTATATATATACAGGGCCTTCCCAGCAGCAAGTTGTAGGAAGAGGAGATGTCCATCACTTGAAACAACACCGAAAACTCGACCGACCCGATTTGTAAGGCTAAATACATTTCTCCTATAACATCCCTTTGTGAACCATCAAAGTCTCTCATCCTTACGTGGCTTTCTTTGACTTCTCTCCAATGGATTCCTAACTTCCGCAGGGTGGAGAGCGGACAAATGTTGACTAATGATCTACCATCGACCAACAGTTGGGACACTATTTTTTCCCCGCACTTGACTGTGATGTGAAGAGACTTGTTGTGACATGCGCCTTCGACAAGAAGTTCATCACTTCTGAAAGTAATCATGTTTTATTCGACCATTTTCCTAATTCTCGCAGCCAACGCCTCACTAGTGATGTTACTTGGTACATTTATCCCACTTAGTACTTTTAAAAGGACGTCCTTATGATTGTCGGAACTCATTAATAGATCCATGATAGATATCTATGCTGGAGTTTTCTTCAACTGCTCTTCCACAGAGTACTCTTTGCTTGACATTCTTTTCCAAAACTCAGCATCTTTTGGGTCTGTTATGTTCCTCCTTGGAATTTGTTCTCTCCCCGGATTTTCTCGATTGAAATCTTTAGGAGCGTAGTATCTCCCAAGCCTAGTCATACCATGGGCTACAGTAGAGTCTGTCATTTTGGCAATTCCCTTTTGCTGGTATGTACATGGGACGGTTTTGCACTACCGACCTTCTTCATCTTGAGTAGCATCGGCAAGTTGCTGCGGATAAGTCTGAACTATCACTGTAGGCCTCAATTGTACTGTAATGATCGGAGCCTTTTGAGGAGGGATCCTTGCGGCTTCTGCATTTCCTATAGTGACAATTGTTCCTTTCATATTATACTGTTCGTCTAATGTGATCATGTTAGCTCCCTAGTTTCGATGATTTGGCAGTGGGTTGTGATTCACATCGGGTGGTGCCAGAGTGAACAGAATGGCTTCGCCCTTGATCAGGGTTTTAATTTCATTTTTCAACTTGAAGCAATCTTCAGTATCATGTCCAGGTACATTCGAATGGTACACGCATCTTTTAGTGGCATCAAATTACTTGGAGGGATGTTCAGGAACCCTCCCTCGATTCAATGTATCAATCTTGCTCTTCTCAATCTCGATTAGAGCCAAAGCTCAGCAATCGGGGTATAAGTTCCTAGACCCCTCTCTTCAAATTTGGGATGAGGGCATGGTGTATAAGTAGGTCGGTTCTGATGAATAGTGTTTTGTACATGAGCAAATGGTCATTGTGGGTTTTGGTTATTGTTGGCTCGAGCAGGGTTGTATTGTGGTTGAGGGTGGTAATATGGATGGGTATTATAAACTAGAGTGTAAGAGGTGGTGAGTGGTTGTTTGGGGAATAAGAGGTGCTCCCGCGATGTGGGTTGGGTTGGCAGTAAGGGATGACTGCTGAAACCTCCTCTTTCTTCTTCTTTCTCCTTCTAATTGACCATAATTTGATGGCCTTGCTGGCCGCTTGCAGTGCTGCCATGGGTTGTACTTTACCAGATTTTATGCCCTCTTCCAAGAAATCTCCCATCTTGACCTACTCGGGGAACTTCTGTTCCATCATTCCCATCATCTTTTCAAAGTATATTCCCTACTGGGCTCTGATGAAATATTTGGTTAGCTCACTGCCATCCAGTGGAAGTTGTGCCCTGGCAGCCTTCGATCTCCACCATTGTACATATTCTTGGAATGACTCAAATAGTTTTTTCTGCAGGTTCACCAGTGCGAACCGATCAGGATTGATCTCTGCGTTGAATCAAAAATGATTCATGAAGTCCTCCGCCATATCTTGCCAAGTTCTCTAATTTATCCTGTCGAGTATACCAGGTGAGTGCCTCTCTCATCAAACTTCTTATAAATAACTTCATCCTTAGCTTTCATTCCTCCTCACTCTAACTAACTTGTCCTAATATTCCCTCAAATGTGCGTGAGGGTCCCCCGTCCCATTGAAGATATCGAACTTTGGGGGTTTGCACCCTACTGGCATATCCACGTCTAGATAAATACACAGGTCCTCGTAGTCCAAACTTTTACTTCCCCGGGCAACTTGGAGACTCTTCATGTGACTTCTCAACATTTGCAACTGCTCAGATACTGACTCTTCTTCCTTACACTTGGCTTCTCTCTCCATCTTGGCGTATTGGTCAATATCATAAGGCACCTGATCGTGACAGGTGCTATAAAGGTAGGTTCAAAACTGGCATATAGGGGGAACGTACTGCTCATAGGTGGTGGCATGTTCCATAGGTGTGTGCTGGTTAGTGGTAAAAGTGACTCCGTCACTAGGAGGGGTAGTTACATTAGTGGTAATAGGCGGGTTCTGTGATGTTTGAGTATATTGTGGTACGTAAGGAGTATGGATAGAGGGATTTGGTGGGTTAGCGGGGGTTACTAGAGGTATGAATTGAGTGGTAGGAGTTGAAGTTGGGGTGTTGTTGTTTTGGCGTGATGTGGAAGGAAAGTGATCTGGAAGTGAATCCAAAGAAGGCAATCTAGGTGGCTAAGGAAGTGTTGTCACAGCCAGGTGCGCCAGCTCTCAGATATGTTGTACCTCCTCCCTTAAGGACTCAATTTCCTGGGCCATCCTAGCCATATGTTCATCATTCCTAGTGTCGTCATTTTCCCTTGACCGCCCCGGGTTGTCAGCTATGACCAGAGCATGTTCAGTTGGGTCTTATGCGGGTGACATCTTTCCCTTTGACCTTAGATTGTATGGTGGTTCTGCCAGTTTTGGCCGACACAAACCAACTTTCATTTCTTTTTGGGGATAATAATAAAGCAAAATTAAAATAAGTGGAAATAAAAAGAAAAGGAACAAGAGTTAGTTTCTTCATTTATACGAGCAGGAAATCACACAGAGTAGATAATTTGTGCATTACAGCTAGCGCATTCCTAGAATTCGCGGGGACCTCTCATTCCCGGAGGTAGGCCTAATTCGCAAATATTTGACATACCTTTAGATTTGACACATTTAGATCCGAAGAAATTTTTTTAATTGATAATTTGGACTGATACAAGTGGGAACAAGGATTACATCATTATTTCATAGAACTGCATGGGCTTGGACAAGTCGCCTTTTTGGAAAGTAAAAGAGAAGACTGGGGATGAGGGTACAAAGTGGGAAAGAGGGGAAATACACCAACTCTAATAACCATCCCCCGAGTCATTTCCAATTTCCTTCTCTTCTTCGTGCTCCTCTTTCAGATCCTTCTCCAGGTCTTCCTCAAACTCCTCCTTATCATCGTTGAATTCAGACTCCTCCTCTGGATCTTCTTCTGGCTCAGTGCTTGATTCTATCTAGATGCATTCCACTACCCAATCATCGTCTTCAGCGGGTGGTAAGATATGGTCAATGGATCCCAGGATTACATGACGATGCATTAACGTAGTCGCAAGATAATGCGATAGGATCTCATGGTAAATATACATAGAAAGCACCACATCCTCTAACCAGACTATACCCTCTCTGCTTGGGCGGGCTAGTTCATCTTCTTCATTAATCCAGACGTAATACTCAGGAGTACACCTTGAGTTTTGACCCATAGGCATTGTTACCAGGCTATTCCACTCTTCTTGCAGTCTTCTTATCCTGGAAATTGGGATCTTTCCATTGTACTCATCCTCGTATGGAACCGTCCTTGTCCACAGAGGCATATCTAGGATCATCCCAAACTGTCTGAGGACACGCAGGGGTGAGTATGGTTGAATGCCTTCCAGTCCGATCAACTCAATGAAGTATTTCTGAGGACCTTCCACTTAACCAAGAGAGTTTCCAGTTGATCCATTCTCTTGTCAGATTGGTCAGCATTTCCCTCCATTCTTCTTGCCCATATGGGGAGATTCGGTGTCTCATTCTTTCATTGTGGCTGCGGATCATATTGCTGACTAGGGGTGTATAAATGAAACTGACAAACCGCACCAACCCAATAATCCGAGTCAAACCAAGAAAAAACACCCGACTATAGTTTGGTTTGATTTAGTTTGGTGTTGAAAATAAAACCCGATCATATTTGGTTTGGCTTGGTTTTAACTAAAAAAAGTCAAACCGAAACCAAACTAACCCGACATTATATGTATAAAAGTTTTAAATATATTTAATACATAAAAATATTTATGGTAGTGTTGTTTATAAATATTTCTTAAGCTTTTTCATAATTTTATCCTTTAACGTATTATTTCAAGCTTGGGCTTATAATTTTTGGATGCTCCAATAAGTTCTATAGTCCATAAATGTTAGTAACTCAAATAAATCCTTAACCAAAATCAAATCAATACTAATGCTAATAAAAGACATTCAATTCAATTGTACTATGAATGAAAATAGTGTTGGATATCTATTTTTTAGTTTTTTCATGGTTTAGATAAAATGTATAACTTATTTTTCTTTTAGTGGTTAGTCATGTAAATAATAGTACTTATTAGTCATAATTTTAAATTATGTTTGTTTTCATTATGGCTTATTAATAATATTTATTTTATGCAATTTTATTATTTTTATTATTGAATATTTTAGTACAATGACATGACTCATCTCATATTTATTATATTTTATTAAAAAATACCTTATATAGTTCTGTCTTACTAGGATTATAGAAATATTTGGAGCACAAATTTTACGTTTTATGCTATGAAGACTTTATAAAAAAAAACCAGAAAAAAATCCAAAAACCTGAGAAAAACCGAGATTAAAAAACCCGACTTTTTTTGGTTTGGTTTGATATTTATATTTAATAACCCGATACCATTGGTTTGGTCTGGTAATTAAAAATCCGAACCAACCCGACTCATGTACACCCCTATTGTTGACGCCCACAAAGTAGTCGATGGTGGCCTCTCGCTGGAAGAAATGTTCAGTAGCCCATGTCTGAAGCAGCAAGTGACAACCTTTAAAGAAGTCATACCCTTATGCGCATGCAGACTAAGTCCTCAGCATCTCAACTTGAAGATCAGCACCAAAGTAGCTTGAAGATCGCCCACGGAAGGTTGATGTTGATACAGCCCCTTCACTGCAGGAAGACCAATAAACCACACAATGTCATTATGAAAGTGATAGGCCTTAGACTCTCCCATGTCACTTGGTCACATTGAAACTCCCCTGAATACCATTCATAGCTTTCACGGTGCCCAAATCTGTCGAACATCTGGTTGAGGCTCACCCATCCGTCCTTAATACTTTTGAGGCTTCTGCCGTTGGCAAGGCCTAAGGCATCCAAGAACGGGTAACCGGCCATAGTAACTGGTAATACTGCCTGTATTCTATTGAACGGCAGCTCCGTGAAACTTGTGACTTTTTCCAATGTTGGTACTAACTCACAATCGGCAAATTTGAACACCACCGAGGCCGGATCCAAAATTCTATCAACAGGCGATGGAGCACCCTGTCTGCTCGGATGTTCATCAATGCAGTTAATGTCCCCAGGTGCGTCCCAACCTCATATCCATGTTCCCAGCGAATATTCTTCCACCACTATTTCAACTTATGTGGTGCTCCCATTACCATACTGATTTCAGGGATGTTTTGGTTGATTTCCATTTTTTGAGGTGCGTAATAGAAAGATATTTGGGTAAGTATTTGCTTTGGATCCGTAAGTGTCTTGTCATATTTGTTTTCTTTCCACATAAGTTATTTCATTGAGAGCATGACCCGTTGACATCCGGGTGTCTTTCCTAATTATGTGTCGATACCTATTTTATTACTAAGTTATATTCTTTACAGGTCAGCAAACCGGTGAGATTATGGGAAAGAGTGCTTGTTCTTCTAAGGAGAAGGTGTTAGGCACCCCTTAAAATCTACCCGAGGTAGCTCCATAGGACTTAGACTAATTTTAAGGAATTAGTTATTTATACTATGCTTAATTACTACTAAGGCATGGCTTACTATATATATATATTAAAGGGAGTAATATGTAAGACTTAGGAGGGAAGTGAGATTGTAAAAAAGTTATTGAAGGTTAAGAGAGTTCTGAAAGTAGTCTATATTTTAAGGCTTGTAATTATTAAGTTATGAAAGTAATTAATTTAAAGAATAGATTCTTGTATAATTTTAAAGATGTTCGTAAGAAAAGTAATTCTAAATGTGCCTTGGTTTTAAAAATTCTGAAGATGGTGAATCTTTGAAAATTCATTTGGGTGACCGTTCATTACTGTTTTCATAAAAAATCTGGTTTCGTTCCTTGTTAGCAAAGACCAACGATTCTTTTTCTAATTTCTTTTGAAAATGGGCTGTTATTTTTGATTGGAGCCTGGGTTTCAAAATCTTTAATAGATGTGACTGTTCAAGATGAACAAGTTATAATTAACGGAATAAAGATTAATTACTAACTAATTCTCTTTAAGTCCTATATTAGTTATATTTGCCTATGTTTCATGTAATATTAGAGCATGAAAATAAAGTACATAATCTAATATATGAGTGTTAAATACATGGTAATGAAATATGATCAAACGACAAAGGCAGTAAGCAAAAATAATTAAGCAGTAAGCTAGGCTATGGAAATAATGGGCAGTAACGAAAGAAGTTAGGGAGAGAGGACTGGACTCTGATGGTTGGGCCTCAATAAGGTAGGCCCAACAATTGACAGGCGCGACTATAGCTGACTGGACTCTTTAGAAAATGCAGTGAAGCTAGTTGGGCTTGAATTCCATAGGAACTCAGCAGGCCCAAATGTATACATGTCCAAAAAAGAAAGAAGATCATTAGAAGTATATCTCACATTCTCAACATATTCAAAACATATATGACATGTGTATAGACAAACAATTGGAACAAGAAAATAATCAATACTGTGGGAAATTATTTTAATATAGGGGGTCTACTTAGCAAATAATTCACATTGAAAACCTTTTGTTATAATTAAACATTAAACCCCCAAAGAACTAATGTGTCAATGAATTAAGGGCTAAGAAGGAAGTTCTACTCAATGTCGATATTCCCTTTGAATCCCCCGACACTTAAAAGTTCTCAAGGGACTTAAGCCCCAGGGAAATGCTTGTGCCGGGTAGGGCAGCCCAACCTAGAGTCAAACTCCACTCCCATATACCCTTAAGCACTAACAACATATTTTTCTTACAGGTTTAAATGCCAATGAGGCCCTTTCAATGTAAACTAAATGCTATAGCATTGCCTTCCACAAAAATATACTTTCCTTCCTAACATAAGAATATATAGTCTACATTGGATACCAAACAAACGTATATCACATGAATCTAAAGATATGATTTTAAAACACATACAGTTGAGGAGCAGAAGCATCATAAGCATACTACAAAGGTCTGAATATTAGAGCAGGACAATATTCCAAGGAAAGGCAAAGCTACACAGCAACAACTCAATAGATACAACAGTTCTTGTTTCTGGCAAACCAAGTATGAACTGGTTGGTTTTGCTTTTAGCACATACATAGGTTGATAATACTACTTTAACACTTTAAAGGTCATCAAGGAAGGTTCAGGAAATACAATCATGGCTAACTATTTACAAAGGTTATCAAATATATCTAGGACAAGATTAACTCTCTCAATAAGTCTACAAATTCATAGATTAAAACATGGAGTCCCTTAGGGCTTTAATAGAGTCATACTCCTATAGTGTTAGCTTCTGCAAATCATCATGTTTAGATAACATCAGCAAAGGTCCTTCTAAGATTTTAGGGGATCAGATTTGGTTTTAAAATTAACAGTAGGGATAGACTGGAGTTGTCACGACCCAAGCTAACCCCTGTCGTGATGGCGCCTATCGTGGAACTAGGCAAGCCGACTCATTTCCAAAACAAATCGATATTTTCATTTCAAAGATAATTCCAATGTTATTTAACATAAAAGAAACCTTCGTAAATGAGTTCCAATCAAAATAAAAGTGCGGAAAGAAAAGCCCGACATCGGGGTGTCACTAGTTATGAGCATCTACTACAATCTGTCTAACGATATCAAGGCTAACTCAGCCCGGAAAATAGCTAAATACAACTAGAGGAAGATAAGAGGGAGAAGAGCAGGGGCTGCGATAGCCAAATAACTACCTTGCTATCTCCAAGAAAATCTGCAACCAGAACAATAAATAACCACTACCGTGTCCAGCTACACCTAAATCTGCACACAAGGTGCAGGGAGTAACGTGAGTATGCCAAGTCAGTAAGTAACAACAATAAATAAAGACTAAGTAGTAGTGACGAGCAATAAAGCATATAATGTTCATATCAGGAAATCTCAGTAAAATACCACATGCTTTTAAAATCAGGATTTGAATCAAAACAGCTCGTTTAAACCCAGTTCCAGTAAAAATCATTTAAAGATATTTTTCAACAGATTTCAACAGAGGAAAAATGCAAAGGTGAGCTAAAATGATGAAATCATAAACAGCCACTCGGGCAAAACATCACTCATATACAGCCCCTCGGGCAAACCTCACAGTCACTCGTGCCACTCGGGCAAACCTCACAATCACTCTTGCCACTCGGGCATACCTCACAATCACTCTTGCCACTCAGGCATACCCCACAATCACTCATGCCTCCCAGTCACTCAGAACTCGGCACTCGCACTCAGTAGGTACCTGCGCTCCTTGGGGTGTGTACAGACTCCGGAGGGGCTCCTTCAGCCCAAGCGCTATAATCTGCATGGACAACTCACGTGCTGCACAGACAACTCATGTGCTATAATAATAAAGTATGCTGCAGGCGGGCAGCCCCGATCCACACTCATCCTCACAATCAGGCCCTCGGCCGATATCAACATGCTGCGGCATGCAGCCCGATCCCATAAATATCCTCACAAATCAAGCCCTCGGCCTCATTCAGTCATAAACCTCTCAAGCCCCTCGGGCATTTCAGTAAAACAGGGCATTCGGCCCAAAACATTTATATGCATCAAAATAGAGTCATAAAACATTTAGAAAATCCGGGGTTTCGTACCCTCGGGACTAGATTTACAATCGTTACTTACCTCAAATCGGTCAAATCTCTACCCTACAATGCTCTTGCCTCTGGACTCGGCCTCCAAATGCTCCAAATCTATTCACAATCAGTACAATACCATCAATATACACTAATGGAATGAATTCCAATGGAAAAGCTACAAAATTAGACCAAAATCCAAAATTGGCTCAAACCCGGCCCCCGAGCCCACATCTCGAAATTCGACCAAATTTACAAAACTAGAAAGCTCATTCACTCACGAATCTAACCATACCAAATTCATCAAAATCCGACATCGTTTGGTCCTTCAAATCCTTAAATTAAACTCTTAAAAATTTCAAGCCCTAACCCCTACTTTCACTCCAAAATCCTATTAATTAATGATGAACAAGGCCATAGATTCACGAAATTTATACCATTATGGGTTAGAATCACTTACCCCCAACGTTGCTCCTTGAAAACCTTCGAAACATTGCCTCTCTCCCGAGTTTCTCAAATCCAAAAATGGAAAATGAAGACAAAACACACGAGCTAGGGCTTTTCAGCCCAGCACAGTCGCACCTGTGGCCATATGTCCGCTCCTGCTGTCGAATCCTCGCACCTGCGAGAACCACTTAAGCCCTCAATTCCGCACCTGCGACCCCAGGTTCCGCACCTGCAGGCGCGTACTTGCGTAACATTTCCGCTTCTGCGAAACCGGCCCAACTCTTCCTTTCTGCATCTGCGCTCCTGGCCTCGCACCTGCCGGTGCGCAGATGTGGCCAATTCTTCGCACCTGTGTTCCCAGCCTTGGCCTTCCATTTCCGCATCTTCGGCTTCCCCAAACTCACCAGCGGCCTCGCACCTGCGACTATTTCTTCCGTAGGTGCGAAAATAGCAGTAGCAGCAGCTTCAACTGCATTTTCCAACTTCGACAAATCCGTTAACCACCCGGAATCACCCCGATGCCCTAGGGACCTCAACTAAAAATACCAACAAGTCATATATCAACATACAAACTTAGTCGAACCTTCGAATCACTCAAAACAACATCAAATCGTCAAATTACCCTCGGATTCAAGCCTAAGAACTTCTAAATTTCCAAATTCGGCAATCGATGGTGAAATCAACCAAACCACGTCCGAATGACCTCAAATTTTTCACACACATCACAAATGACATTACGAACCTACTCCAACTTCCGGAATTCCATTCCGACCCCGATATCAAATTTTCCACTGCCGACCGAAATAGCCAAATTTCCAATTTCGCCAATTCAAGCCTAATTCTACCACGGACCTCCAAATCACATTCCGGACACGCTCCTAAGTCCAAAATCACCTAACGGAGTTAACAAATCCATCAAAATTCAAATCTGAGATCGTTTACACATAGGTCAACATCCGTTGACTTTTCCAACCTAAGGTTCTAAATAATAGACTAAGTGTCTCATTCCACTTCGAAACCACTCCGGGCTCGAACCAACTAACCCAGTATATCATAATATAGCTTAAGAGCATAAAGGAAACAGAAATGGGGGAAATGGGGCTATAACTCCCGAAACGACTGGCCGGGTCGTTACATCCTCCCCCACTTAAACAACGTTCGTCCTCGAACGTGCCAAGAGTTGTTCCAAAAGCCAAGAAATGGCTGTGTAACTTTCCCATGCACATACCCGGGGGTGATCCCACGTCACCCTATCCCATACAGGTATGATAGCACATCATAACTGAAATTTCTCAATTCAACCTATCCCACAAGCCTTCGAATCAAATTTCCAACATCCAAAATTTCCTATTAGATCAGAGGTTCGCATCTACATACCGTATAAGTCTGAACAAGCTGTACCAAAAGCCGTAACCATAACTCAAATATTCAAATTTAAATACCGCATAGCTCGAATGCTCGAAACAATGGTTTCAAATCATAGTATCTACTCAAATCAACCCTGTGATGGTAATAAACCTCATATCAGACAAAACCTCGTTCTAAAACCTTCGTACACTGCCGATGATAAAAGAAACACACCGAATTCATAACCATTCATTAGACCAACAGGTCATGGAGCTCCCGTTCCTTCTACAAGAACTATAGCTAATTTCAAAGTTGACTTCCGATATTATCCTCCAATTATACCACAATCAAATCTGATAGCATCCATTCTAGGCCCAATGACCTCGTCTCATCCAACACGACCACTCTAGTGACATGACACATCAATACAATCTAAAGCCACAACCCGTGCAATCCGTGCACCAGATAGCAACATTCCAAATGTACCCAATCGTAACAATGACCCAAACAGGAGAACCGTTCAAGATCGACGAGTACCACCCCGATGTAATTCTAAGAACCCATCACACACCGCAGAACCAAAACACACGAATCTTACACGAGGGATCATATTTCCACATAACTCTGCTGCAATATGCGACCCTATCCAAATAATGGTCCATATGAAACACCTCAAGCCACCCTGCTAAAATCAATAACCATGCGCAATTCGACATCAAGTACCCAAAGTGCATTACCATAGCCACGGAGAAGCAAACGACACCATGCAACATAAAGCCGGAAAGAACACAAGCAATATGTCATCAACCAAGCAATATCCAATACTATTCTCGCTCAAATTCCGCTATAAGGCCACAATAGAACCGTACCATATGTGCATATAACCAACGAATCACAACTCCTCGTAGCATAGAAGAGTAACTCACAAATCATTTCAGAACATGAATAAGCTTCACATCAACCGAATGGCACATCCTTCAACAATAGCAGTATGGAGCGAATCAATCCGGCTCGGTATAGAATACACATCCTAATTAGGCCTACAAATGGGCCCCAAATCAACTATGGTCAGCCACCAATAGATAAACAACCTCCGAAAGTCCACAATGACAGAATCATAACACCTTCTATCATCTGGCTAGCTCCGGCCACAACTTCACAGTCCACAACCATGAAACAATCTGCTCCTGAGAGCTCCCAATCTCCAATTCCATAGAACACATGAATCACCATATTTGATTCCACCTCCACCGCCCGAATGCCTAACACCTCTCTCATATACAATCATCCCACGAGAATACTTTAAAAATTCTTCCGTGCCACCTGGCAAAATTTGAATATCAACAGTCGATCAACCAGGAGAGTGCCGCAATACCAGCGAAGTAGCCATAAATCAAAACACACTACCCCTTCTGAAATGTACACTCTCATCAAGCTATACCAGATAGTAATATCATTTACCTGGTCATCGGAAACCGTTCATGCTGCCTAAGAATTTATGTCCTTCCCTTCAAAATTAAACTGTGACCTTGTACATATAAATCCTATTCCCGCACAACACACCACATCTATTATGCCATCATGTGACAAGCATAAGAATTCCATTATAAATTCTGAGTCACTAGCAAATTACATACCTTATTAGTTAGAAACCTCTTTATTGCTTCTTTCTAGGAGGAAATCATAACAAACAACACGTTTCGGAACATCGATAGAAAATATCCGGTTCAAACCATGGTAGAACCCATCATGAACACTTTGAAATCTATTCGCACATAACCAAGCTGTCCTATTTCTCCAAGTTCTTTCTAAATTGCCTTCAAATTGCTACTTTTTTCCTTGTTAGAACACTACTATCCTTAACTAAAACTTACCCCACGGACTCTAGCATTGAATCACGCCGCCCGAAGGCTTATAAGCCATCGAATTCCCTTTTTATGTATCCCAAAGGTTCCATAACCAATAATGCTTACTCCGAAGAGACTTTATGTGAACCTAAAACTGTTTCCTTCACCTTCTTGATAATGAAATGTATAATTCACAATGATATAAGATGCTACGAGTCTCAACACCGTTCAATGCAACTCCCAGTTTTCTAGCCATATTTATAAATCTTGAATCCATTGGAACCATTCTCGAGAGTTATCCACTCTACTCAAATTTCGAATTAACCGACCAAACGGACCGAAATGACCTGTGCCCCATTAGCACACCAACACACAAGGGAATAAAGAGTAACCCACACTCTTACGCAACCGAGAAAATTCCCGCTCCATGTACACTACATTCTCTGTGAATAACCCCTCAATTATTTTATGGTCCTCCTATAACCATAGAGTGTAATACAACTTGTGTCTAGATATTCCTTTACCCGAGTCATCCTCGATCTCGACCTCTGCAAGTCATAACTGATTCACCGGTATACCCCGAACCGAAACTAATACGACCCATAACCGTGCAATTAACTCATCAATAGTAGACTCCCCCACTTAGCCTTAAGCTGCAATTATATAAAATTAGAACCCGTAAGGATTTCTTCTTCTCAATTACCAAGGTCTCGCACTGTTAACCTGCCAGACTTCTCGAAGTCTTTTATTAAGCCTTTCATGAACATTCTGAATCTCCAGCCAAAATCACACATGCGACCTCCTACCCGGTTGCAAGTAATATTCCTCGCAAAAGCTTCATCAACATCACACCACTACTAGCTGCACACAGGAGATAACCCATATGTGGAATTCCTTACCGACATCTTCCAATGACACTGCACTGAGTGCAACGACCACTAAATCCGTAAATTCTCCTGAGTTCATGCTCGCCCACAATTTGTATAAGTCTGCACTTTCCCTATTGACATTAACTGTACATCAACAATACCTTCCAAACTCAAGTCATATTGCACCTGACACGATAATCAGATCTTTACGCCTCTATTCATTTCAAACACACTCCTTTCTGCCATATTCAATTTTCCTTTGTACACTAATCATCACTCCAAATAGAGTCTGCAGGCCGATTCACATACTAACACGATTCTAAACCATTCTACACTTTCTCAAGGCGCACGACTACCCTACTAGTGAATTCATATGCTAATATGCCATTCTTACTTCGGTTAAATTATCTCCTTTAGGAAACTTATCAACCTCTACTTCTCCTACTTGACCTGCTAGTTCTTCAACCACCACGAAACACTTCCCGTCATGTCTTCCCTCATACCTTGCTACCCAACTGCTGCATCAAATCGAAATGTATCTTTGTCGCACCTGAACCAATAAAATGTTACCGACTCTAAGTCTCTTCGAAGATCATCTTTCTCAAGCCATCAACATCAAAAATACCCACTCGCAACCACAATTACTACATAATCACTTACTCTTCTTGAGTACAAACTCATTGACAAGACATGAAAATTTAATTTGCCCCAAAATTTAACAACGTGAAAGATCCTTCAAAACATTCACACTCGAGACCGTACGTCACATCAAAATGAAAATCAAGCGCCTAATGGCCTTCCTTTACATTTCAAGGAAATACTTCTCGTCACATTCAAATCGTCTTAACACATCCCGCAGTTACATCATACTCATCACAAAGCCATTCCACCGCTCATCTAGCCACGAATTCCACTCGTAGGGGCATTACCGGACATATGAGTCCAAATGTACAGGTTACAACTGAAGCTATCGAGCCAAAACTACGGTTTAAACCTAGCCTCAAGTCCTCTAGACTAGCCCATCACCAAAACACATAATACACATCTCGAACCTCGTTCATAGAATCACAAATCGGCGATGCATAATTGATACCGAGCGCTCATGTGCGCATACGAATGTTTGGAAGAAATTCAAAGAGTTATGTTTCAAGTGAATCAATTTCGCACGATAGAATACAAGAAAGTGAAATTTTCCTAAGGGTTCTGCAGCCTCTCGAAGATAAGTACAGACGTCTCTGTACCGATCTACAAGACTCTACTAAACCCACTCATGACTTGTGAGACCTATGTTACCTAGGTTCTGATACAAATCTGTCACGACCCAAGCTAACCCCTGTTGTGATGGCGCCTATCGTGGAACTAGGCAAGCTGACTCATTTCCAAAACAAACAGATATTTTCATTTAAAATATAATTCCAATGTTATTTAACATAAAAGAAACCTTCATAAAGGAGTTCCAATCAAAATAAAAGTGCGAAAGGAAAAGCCCGACATCGGGGTGTCACTAGTCATGAGCATCTACTACAATCTGTCTAACGATATCAAGGCTAACTCGGCCTGGAAAATAGCTAAATACAACTAGAGTAAGATAAGAGGGAGAAGAGCAGGGTTTGCGATCGCCAAATAGCTACCTTGCTATCTTCAAGAAAATCTGCAACCAGAACAATCAATAATCGCTACCGTACCCAGCTACACCTGAATTTGCACACAAGGTACAGGGAGTAACGTGAGTACGCCAACTCAGTAAGTAACAACAATAAATAAAGACTGAGCAATAGTGACGAGCAATAAAGCATATAACGTTCATATCAAGAAATCTCAGTAAAATACCACATGCTTTTAAAATCAGGATTTGAATCAAAACATCTCGTTTAAACCTAGTTCCCGTAAAAATCATTTAAAGATATTTTTCAACAGTTTTCAACAGAGGAAAAATGCAAAGGTGAGCAAAAATGATGAAATCATAAACAGCCCCTCGAGCAAAACATCACTCATATACAGCCCCTCGGGCAAACCTCACAGTCACTCATGCCACTCGGGCATACCTCACAATCACTCTTGCCACTCGGGCATACCTCATAATCACGTATGCCTCCTAGTCACTCAACACTCATCACTCGGCACTCGACACTCGCACTCAGTAGGTACCTGCGCTCACTGGGGGTGTGTACAGACTCCGGAAGGGCTCCTTCAGCCCAAGCGCTATAATCTGCACGGACAACTCACGTGCTACACGGACAACTCACGTGCTATAATAATAAAGTATGTTGCAGGTGGGCAGCCTCAATCCACATTCATCCTCACAATCAGGCCCTCGACCGATATCAACGTGCTGCGGCGTGCAGCCCGATCCCATAAATATCCTCACAAATCAGGCCCTCGGCCCTCTCAAGCCCCTCGGGCATTTCAGTAAAACATGGCATTCGGCCCAAAACATTTATATGCATCAAAATAGAGTCATAAAACTGATTTATGCGGTAAACAAGTATAAACATGACTGAGTATAGATTTTTAAATCGAAAACAATGAGAGGATAGTAATTAAAAAAACCCTATAATTGGGCTGAAATTCATTTAAAGAATAGCCACCCATGTTTAATTAAGGAAATGCAATTATAGCCCTGTAGCCTTTTACCCTTTTGAAATTAATTTAAATAAACTTAATTATTTTTAATAAAATATAGTAAAATTATAATTATTAAATATTACTAATTATTGCAATTAATTATTTATAAAATACTTCCTTTTCCTAAATTGTATTGCTAATTTTTGAATTTTCACATAGTAATATAATTAACCAGAAATTAAAGAGTAATTTATTAAATTAATTATAGAACCTACATATAGAAATTATTTTAACAATCCTAAAATAGTAAATATATTTGTAATTATATAATGTCAATGCTATGTGATTAATTTTAAAACTAATGCTTGGTTAATTTGTGAAAAATAGATATTCATTACTAGAAAATACTTTGAAGACATTTATTATAAATTATTAAGTATAAATAAATTAATTTAAAAGGGGAGGGTCAAATTGGCAGTCAACAGTCATCAATATAAACCTCCATTGATATTTCTATTTGTTCTTCGAACATCCGGTTTACTAGGCGTTGGTAAGTGGCCCCGTCGTTTTTAACCCGAACGACATTACGTTATAACAATAAGTGCCAAATTTAGTGATAAAATAAGTCTTTACTTGATCGCCTGAGTCCATACGGATTTGGTTGTACCCAGTATAGGCATCGAGAAAGCTGAGTATCTTGTGCCCGGCCGTCGCATCGATCATGCGGTCGATGTTAGGCAAAGGAAAAGAGTCCATAGGGCATGCCTTTTTCAAGTCTTTGTAATCTACGCACATTCTTAATTTATTTCATTTTTAGGGACTACCACTACATTAGCTAACCAGTCCGGGTATTTAACTTCCCGAATAAAACCTATTTTAAGGAGTTTAGATACCTCGTCTTTGATAAATGCATGCTTGAATTCAGACTAAGGCCTTCTCTTCTGTTTAACCGGATGGAACTTCGGGTCCAACTTTAACTTATAAGTGGTTATCTACGGTGGGATGTCATGCCCCAAACTTGAAGAGGCATGGCAGGCACCCGGTGCCGTACTCGGCTCGAGCGTACCACTTTGTAACTGTGAACTCTGGAGGGGTAACCCTCAACCTAGGCCGATGAGGCCATATTCTGAATCATCTAAAAATAACGCCACTCTCATTTGTGGTGTAAACATACCCAAAAGCTGATATATATAACTGTGCAGGACGATGAAGCCGCCATGAACATCTACTGATAAAAGAATATACAAGACTCGTCTACAAGCCTCTAGAGATAACTAAACTGTACCATGGTCAGGATAGGGCCTCGACCTACCCATCAAACCAGTATATATAAAATGTACTCCAAGGCCTAGACCTGGTAACTCTGAGGAAGTGGAGCTTACCAACCAAGCTGATGTTTGACTCTGTCTACTAGAAAGTTTGTCCAACTGTCAGCGTCCCCAGCAAAAGGGACGTCAGTACGAAATAATGTACTCAGTATGTAAGGCAACATAATAACTAAAAGCTGAAACTAAACTGATAAAATAATAACTGAAAGTAACTGGAGTCAAAGATAATCTGAAGATATGCGTACCTGCTGATACTGACTCAACTCTCTCAATATAGTAAGTAAAATAGTTGTCCGGCCGTATAAGGCTCGGTATGTGTAACTGCTCTGCCATAGTAGGCTCGCTCATAGGCGCTCGACCATACTAGGCTCTGTATCTTGGCGATTCCGGGCTCGCTCATAGGCGCTCGGCCACACTAGGCTCGGTATATAACTCACCATCTGATCATAGGTTGCCCAATAGGGGCCTGCCCATCGATTATAGCTCGATAGTAGTAAAAATAATGTGATACTGTATATATATGGACTCTCTGCTCTCTTGGCTGAAAGAAGACAAAACTAAACTAAATATGAAGTCCCGATAAAGGAGAATGTTGTAACTTAGGACACTTGGACAATGTACATAAATTCAGGAATATGAATTTCTCTTTATGTCTCGTTATCAAACACATGTAGTTACTGGATCATGACAAAATGAAAGAAATGTTTAGCCTTAACATACCTTTATGATATCTTCCTTATTACTCAACCAAGCTCAACATAACGTCTTGCATCTACAAGTGAAATGATATTGCCGTTAACATATAATGTCGTACTATCATACTTGGCTAGTCTTATGGTTTAAGGAAAATCGGGCAGCAACTCCCCTATTTTTAATACATCCCAAAGACCACTAAGGTTCATCAACAATCCAACAACAATAACTATAACCAACAATATCAACACCAACAATATAATCCAATATGAGTTTCTCCGATTATCTTAACAATCATATTAAGCGGCAAGCTCATTTTTACTCATAACAATATATAAATTGAATCCAACTCTTATTCCATAAATTATTTTACAACTTTCAGAACATCATACTTATATGTACCATATTATTTCTAGTTTAAAACATCCACAAAATGCCTTCCAAAACAGCCTCGTACATTTAGCACCTTAATATTTATCGTCAATCACTTGTTTTTCATATTTTCTTCTTCAATCAACTTAATTAACATCTATAAAAGCTTAACAAAATCATCCACAATATTATCAAATATTTCTCACAATTTCCAGCCACCATAAACCATATATTTAGCCACAAAATAGTCCAACCAAAAAGACAACCGTATCCCATGTTCCTTCAAGTGCATCTTATGGGTTTTCACTCAAACAACACAACCAACACAAGATTAACTTTATACACAATCAAGAAGATATTATAAATACCTTGGACAGTAGCTACAACTCGAAACCCCATCTCAACTTAGCTCACAATAGCCCTCAATCACACCACAACACCATACAAGCATTCTCTTGTAGTCTTTAACATCTTTGATGATGATTTGAGTTGTTGTTTTCTTGAGTTTGGTTCTTGTGATCTTGAGATATGTTAGGGATGATTTTGGAGATCTTGAGAGTGGTGTTTCGTGAGTAACATATGTATTGATGACGAGATATAAGGGGGTAAGACCACCGCCTCAATTCTCCAAGCAGGTGGGTAAGCTGCCTGCTTGACAACTTGAGTAGTGCCACTTCGGACACTTGTATCTCTCTACTCCGATATCGTATTGACAAAGGGTTTGTAGTGATGGAAACTAGACACATAGGGATTTAATTACATATAAATATATCCATGTAACTCTCAATATATTGGGAGAAAACTGTGTCGCAACTTGGCCTATAAACCTGCTAGTTTCTCCGAAGTGCGGCGACGTGACTTGGCGACCCTACTTTAAAAATCCATATTTATCTACCTCGATGTCGTGTGAATATATGGTTTGGACAGTTGGAAACTATGTTTCAAGAACTTCATTTATGTATGAGATATGTCACAAAATAACATCATAAAGCTTACAAATATAATTTCTCAAAACGGCTCATTACAAGGCAAATCTTAACTCGATCTTTCCGTAAGTTAAATCCATTTTTTTCCAAACTTTATATTTTATATCCAAACATCATATATAGTCATATTATGACTTTACACTCATTACAATTATAATTAACAAGTCTCATATTCATTATGCATCACCTTAGGTCGCACAGGGTGTAACACCAAACTTGTCGACTTTCGACGAAACTTATTTTCTTCAATTGGTTTAGCTTATAAGCTTTCCAACCCTCTTGGTACTCATTATTCATGATATTAAATATTTATAACCTCTAAGATAACATGATCTACTTACTTTATATGCTTCCAAATATAATTTTATTTCTGAGCTTATATCAATTGATTTACGATGTATTCTCACGTACAAAAATATGGGGTGTAACATCATTCCCCCCTTTGGAACATTCGTCATCGAATGTTGACTGATGAACTTATCTATCTCTTAAGCAATAGCTCTTACTAATACTTTAATATTATCCTTGCCATCTAGGCAGCTGTTCTGTGAATCAATCCAAATGACAGGGCATTCCCCCTTAGGCCTCTTTATCACACCACAAGAATTCTTCTAATCTCGTAATTGTTGCTACCTTCTATCATGCAGTCTATACGACTTTTTCCTTGTATGTGCGCTTATGCGACTCTTCCCTCCAGCTTTTAGCCAATCTCTAGGCCTTACTTTGTGAACATATATAAAATTATGACAAGATGTCCCTCTAGGCGTCTATGGCTTTACTTTATCTACGTTGGTCATACTATACCATAACTCTCACTTCGATTTATTGTTACTGAGGTCTGCTACCAAACTCCAGGTTACTCTCGTTTCTTATCCCATATGTATAAATCTATGACCCTTAATGCTTCCTCATTACTGTTCATCTTAAGGATGATGGCCTAATCTCATCTCATACTTTGTAACTTTTATCCATCCATTGTTGATTCACCTCAATATTGATCTATAATCTACCACTGATAACTTGACCTCTTATGTAACACTGCCTATAGGTCTCACGTCTCATCGGGGAATATCTGAAATGATTAGACTGGTCTACTTGAGGCCGATACTATATTTCCATAACCATATTTCATAGCATCCCAATGTGATTCACTTACGTAGGTATTTTAATGATGTACAGTTCTTGAAATCCCCCCTTTTTAAATTATTACTTAATCGAAGGCCCAAACGCTGTCTTTTATCTATCACAATTACACCCTTATTCTATTACCAGGGCATCATTCCATCTCTTCTAAATGCTATTAGTCTTAGACTCCTTTGAGTTCATTCAGACTATACTGAACTTTCTATAACTTAGAGAAACCATCAGCTATTTTGTTTTTCTGGGCTTAATCCTGAGGACTTATCCATTCTCGTTACCTTCTCGCCCTTCCTTATCCTTACTCTTGTCTTCCTAAAACCTTGTCTCTTTACCATACTTTAGCTTGTGACCCACACATATGTATTTATACTATTCACAATCTTCTGTACCTGAGTATCTTGTACGTTTTTCAGCTTTACCTTACTTACCTTAAAATCTGGCATCACGTTTTCTATCTCTCTCATGACCTTCCTTCCACATAGGTATAATTCACATCCACAACTTGAAGCTCTATTATAATACTTGTACCTCTGGTGCATACACAATCCAGTGGGAGCTTCATACTGATTTCTTATGAGGCTGGTACTTCTTCTAACTGGATTTATCGTAGAGCCGTTATAGAATATGGTTGTTGTACTATCTCTCTTGTACCTATGATATTAGAGTAATTCTGCAATGTTCTCAATCACGATTTCTATAATATTCTGGGTCCAATAATCAGACTCCTGATTTACTTAGTTGATGTAACTCTTTAGTTTCCTATTCCTTCTTATCAGCCTTTATGTAGGCTTAAGCCATCTTCCGGTCCGCGGCCCATGGTATTAGTTATTACTTTAGCCTTTCATTGACGCTATGGAATACCCGTGACACCATCATCTAACAATTCAATCATTTGTCTATGATCTAGACTCAATTCTTTTCTTTTCTTTTAACTTATACCGAAATCTTCTGCGACTGTATGATTGTCAACATATATGTTGAATGGATAATACTCTGAAATCTTAAGTGCATTCATAACGTAACTAATTGTGGATCATTGTTCGAATAGTTTCTTTTATTTTTTCTCAGCTTTCTTTAAACGTAGGCTATTACTTTTCCTAGTCTTTCTGCCCCCTTATAGAATGCATACTTAACTTTTCTTAGTTCACACGCATGACGAAATTTCCGTGCAACTCACATGATCTCGAATCCTACTTTCTTATAGAGTGCATACAATGTTGTAGTGAGACTGTTGTTACAAGACCATTTCCTCTTTAGGTTACTGTACTTAGGTTGAAGCCTTCTTCCTTATATCTTTAGCTAGTCTTTTATTGTAGTACATAGGGAGGATCCTCTGACTCTTGTAAAGTTACGAGCTTATTACATCGTATACTCGATGGAATTTTTTTGATGTCCTTCCTCGCCTATAATTATCCGTAGTTACTTACCTCCATGCCCTTGTGCTTGTAGGGTTGCTTCTGAACTGATATTTTGATTGTCTTCCCAGTGGCACTCTCTTTTATTTTCGTAATACTCATACGGTATCTTTAACTACCCCAAATCCTATCTGAATATTTCTCAAGGATCACGATGTCATATCTGCGAGAATGAATTCCTCATGTTGGGGTTCACTATGTTTATCTTGCACGATCTATTGATTTGTCTGTATCCTCTTATCTAGCCATAACTAGGCTCTTCCTGGATCAACTACTAACTACTTGTTGGCCCATTCTCATATCAATATTTCGCGTAATCTTTCTTGGGTCATTTTATTTGTCTTAACTTACGTCTCGCACTGGCTCTTTATCTATCAATAACATCTCGAGTAGGAACCCTTACTTCCTCTCCTTGACGTCGTGTTTTCATAATGTTCTGGAATCGTAGCATATCTATAGGCTTTGAATAATTGCAATCTCATCCCTTTCTTATTTTTATCGCATTCTTCCTTTTCCATTCCATAGTTACTAGAACCACTAAATTCTGAATTAATGCCATATCACTCCATATCCCCCCTTTAGGGGAGTACTAAGAGTTGGAGCCACGAGGATCTTCCTATAGATGTTTTACCTTTTCATCTTTGGTATCTTTTCACATTATCGATGACCCTTACTCGCCTTGCGAAAATCCTTCTGTACCAAGAATAACAAAATTCCTTACTTGCGAGGGTGACACTTAGTATAACTGGCCCATATAGTCCCTTAAGCTTAACTTTCCTCACATTGCTTGCTTTAGGGAAGCGTCTTTCTGAATGACCATTCTCTGAATTTCTCATGAATCTTCTTCTGTTGTCCATTCTATTATCGCCGGACGTAATCTGAAATTCTCATGATGCCGACTATTATCAAATTACTCAGTCCCTAATTGATGATCAGTTTATCTTGTTCACTAGCCCATGCTGATTTCTCTTACTCCGGGGGTCTAAATTTTTGTTTTGGTAATCACATTGGAGTCACCAACTCATTTCTCGAAATGAGGATATGACTTTTGGCCTATACTCTTTTATTGTCTCAAGTCCTGTCACCTCTTGTCTTTTCCTTCACTTGACTATAGACTATGTCATCATATCATATTATGATTTACCGTTACCACCCTTTTATCACATCTTACTCGTAATGCTTCATTTACTCTCTTCTTATTCTCCTGCTAATATCTCTATTTATTACCTTATTCTAAAAACTTCAACAAAATATTCTTTCGCTTTTAGCTCCCCTTGCTCTATCCACTGGCTCTTTGGGTTGCCTAGCATTCTCTCTTTACAAGGGATGGGAGCCATACAAAGGTAAATATTTATTCCTTCTAGGATTCCACTGCTTATCTTCTGAGATTTTTCTAGACATTCTAGTATTCATATCTGACTGCTCTATTCTAGAGTGCACCATCTGGTATGCACGATCTAATAGGGCCTCAAACAGGGCCATGTCGTCAAGAATTTTCTCTTTTCTAATGCCCTTACCTCATATTGTATTAGCCCTCTGGCTAGCTGTAGTTTATCAAATTGCAAGCATTCTTATAATTAGCAAACATAAGTCTTGGCTCGAACTCTTATGACTCAGCTCTAAAGCATGATGTGGATTTGAAAGAAGGGTAACATACTCCTAAATTTCTTGTAGCTTCCTGATTATATAATGTGGTGCACAACACATCTATAAACAAGGCTCTACTATACACGACTTGTAGACTCCCTAGGACAGAACTGCTCTGATGCCAAGTTTGTCACGTCCCAAACTTGAAGAGGCGTGGCCGGCACCCGGTGCCGTACTCTGCCCGAGCGCACCACTCTGTAACTGTGAACTCTGGAGGGGTAACCGTCAACCTAGGCCGATGAGGCCATATTCTGAATCGTCTGAAAATAACGTCTCTCACATCTATGGGGTAAACATACCCAAAAGCTGATATATATAACTGTGCAGGCCGATGAAGCCGTCATGAACATCTACTGATAAAAGAATATACAGGACTCGTCTACAAGCCTCTAGAGACAACTGAACTGTACCATGGTCGGGACAGGGCCTTGGCCTACCCATCAAACCTGTATATATAAAATGGACTCCAAGGCCTAGACCTGGTAACTCCGAGGAAGTGGAGCTTACCAACCAAGCTGATGTTTGACTCTGTCTACTGGAAGGTTTGTTCAACTGTCAATCAGGACCTGCAGATATGAAATGCAGCATCCCCAGCAAAAGGGATGTCAGTACGAAATAATGTACCGATTAAGTAAGGAAACAGAATAACTGAAAGCTAAAACTAAATTGATAATATAATAACTGAAAGTAACTGGAGTCAAAGATATTCTAAAGATATGCATACCTGCTGATATTGACTTAACTCTCTCAATATAGTAAGTAAAATAGCTATCCAACCTTATAATGCTCGATATGTGTAACTACTCTGCCGTAGTAGGCTCGCTCATAGGCGTTCGACCATAATAGGCTCTGTATCTTGGCCATTCTGGGCTAGCTCATAGGCGCTCGGCCACAGTAGGCTCGGTATATAACTTACCATCTGATCATAGGTTGCCAAATAGGGGCCTGCCCATCGATTATAGCTCGATAGTAGTGAAAATAATATGATATTGTATATGTATAGACTCTCTGCTCTCTTGGCTGAAAGAAGACAAAACTAAACTAAATATGAAGTCCCGATAAGGGAGAATGCTGTAACTTAGGACACTTGGACAATGTACATAAATTCAGGAATATGAATTTCTCTTTATGTCTCGTTATCAAACACATGTAGTTACTGGATCATGCCAAAATAAAAGAAAGGTTTAGCCTTAACATACCTTTATGATATATTCCTTATTACTCAACCAAGCTCGACACAACGTCTTGCATCTACAACAAGTGAAATGATATTGCCGTTAACATATAATGTCGTACCATCGTATTTGGCTAGTCGTATGGCTTAAGAAAAATAGGGCATAAACTCCACTATTTTTAATACATCCCAAAGACTACTAAGGGTCATCAATAGCCCAACAACAACAAATATAACCAACAATATAATCCAATATGAGTTTCTCCGATTATCTTAACAATCATATTGAGCGGCAAGCTCATTTTTACTCATAACAATATATAAATTAAATCCAACTCTTATTCCATAAATTAGTTTACAACCTTCAGAACATCATACTTATATGTACCATATTATTTCTAGTTTAAAACATCAACAAAATGCCTTCCAAAACAGCCCCATACGTCTAGCACCTTAATATTTATCGTCAATCACTTATTTTTCATCTTTTCTTCTAGAATCAACTTAATTAACACCTATAAAAGCTTAACAACATCAGCCACAACATTATCAAATTATTTATCATAATTTTCAGCCACCACAAACCATATATTTAGCCACAAAATAGTCCAACCAAAAAGAAAATTGTATCCTATGTTCCTTCAATAGCATCTTATGGTTTTTCACTCAAACAACACAACCAACACAAGATTAAACTTAGGCACAAGCAAGAAGATATTATACATACCTTGGACAGCAGATACAACTCGAAACCCCATCTCAACTTATCTCACAATAGCCGTCAATTACACCACAACACCATAGAAGCATTCTCTTGTAATCTTTAACATTTTTGATAATGATTTGAGTTGTTGTTTCCTTGTGTTTGGTTGTTGTAGTCTTGAGATATGTTAGGGATGATTTTGGAGATCTTGAGAGTGATTTTTTTGTGAGTAAAATATGTATTGATGACGAGAGGATAAGACAACCGCCTCAATTCTCCAAGCAGGTGGGTAAGCTGAGCAGTGCCACTTCGGACACTTGTATCTCTTTACTACGATATCGTATTGACAAACGGTTTGAATTTTTGGAATTTAATTCCATACAAAGATATCCATGTAATTCTCAATATATTGGGAGAAAATTGCATCGCAACTTGGCCTATAAACCTGCTAGTTTCTCCGAAGTGCGGCGACGTGACTTGGCGACCCTACTTTAAAAATTTATATTTCTCTACCCCGATGTCGTGTTAATATATGGTTTGGACCATTGGAAACAATGTTCCAAGATCTTCATTTTGGTATGAGATATGTCCCAAAATGATATCATAAAGCTTACAAATTTAATTTCTCAAAACGGCTCGTTACAAGGAAAATCTTAACTCGATGTTTCCGTAAGTTAAATCCATTTTTTTTCAAACTTTATATTTTATATCCAAATATCATATATAGTCATATTATAACTTTAAACTTATTCAAATCATGATTAAAAAGTCTCATATTCATTATATACCACCTTAGGACGCACAGGGTGTAACACCAAATTTGTCGACTTTCGACGAAACTTATTTTCTTCAATTGGTTTAGCTTCTAAGCGTTCCAACCCTCTTGGTACTCGTTATTCATGATCTTAAATATTTATAAACTCTAAGGTAATATGATTAACTTACTTTATATACTTCCAAATATAATCTTATTTCATAGCTTATATCAATTGACTTACGACGTATTCTCACGTACAAAAATATGGGGTGTAACATGGGATCCCTGCCGTATCAAGATAGGACCAAGAGAAATAATCTATGTTAGATATAAGAAATTCGAAGAGTTTTTTCCTGATCTCGGGATTTAAACCCGTGCCCAGTTATACCTTTCGATTGGGTAAGTGTTTGATCAATATGACTTACTCTAGATCCTCGACCATTGATTTGTAGGCATCGGAATAATCAGGGGTGATGAACGATCTAGGGACTCCATAATTATTATTCTTGCCTTCTCCCTTCTCCTCTGGTTCGGTCGGGGTTGGTACCGACGATTGCTATTTAGTTTCTTCCTTCCTAATCGGCTCCTTGTTCTTTGATGTCAAGAGCGCGAGCACTGGGATCACCTCGTAGACTGCTAACATTTCCTTTGCGGCTAGCTGTTCTCCGTAAAATATCTTGATTCCTCCCGGTGTGGGGAACTTCAGAGTCTAGTGTAGTGTCGAGTGTACTGCCCTCATGTTGTGAACCCAAGGCCTTCCGAATAAGGCGTTATACCTTATATCCCCTTCGATCACGTAGAATTTAGTATCCTAAATCGTCCCGACGATATTTAATGGCAAAGTTATTTCTCCTTTGGTATTTTTGCATGCCAGGTTAAATCCATTCAACACCTGGACCGCCGGCACAATTTGATCTTGTAGCCCCAACTATTCTACGACCCCCGATCTAATGATGTTGGCCGAGCTACCTGGATCAACCAACACACATTTGACTCGAGATTTGTTGATAAGTACGGAAATTACTAGTGCATCATTATGAGATTGTCTGATGCCCTATGCATCCTTGTCACTGAATGAAATGGTCCCTTCCGGGATATAATCTCGGGTGCGCTTCTCCCTAGTGATCGACACTTTGTTGCGCTTTATCACCGGCCCTTGGGGGACATTGACCCTTCCAATGATCATGTTGATGACGTGTTGGGGTTCCTCTAGTCCAGTCTATTTGTTGGCGTCCCTATTTATGAAGTGGTGTTTGGCTCGATCACTCAGAAATTATCGCAGGTGTTCGTTATTAAATAACCAGGAAACTTCTTCTCTCAAATTTTGGCAGTCCTCGGTCCTGTGGCCATGACTGCCATGATACTTACACATCAGGTTAGGATCTCTTTGGGTAGGATAGGAATGCAATGTTCAAGGCCACTTGGTCTCTTTGATGCACCCGATGACAGATACGATGCTAGCTGTATCGACGTTGAAGTTATACTCTGATAATCTCGGAGCTTCCCTTCCCACATGCGTCCTATCGAAACTATTTTGCTCATCAGGCCTCGGCTATTGGGCCCCCCGATAGCTTTTCCTTTCGTTCCTTGTAGAGTTGTGCCCGGACCCGTTTCTCCTTCGATATGCACTGTATGGTTGATACCGATCTCGGACCGGACTTGATTCAAGATCAACGACCCTATTAGGTCTGTCTTCGGTTCTGATGGGGTAAACCGACCCGAAAAGGGCCCCGAGGTTGTCATCCTCGTCTCTGATTTTTGACTGGTACCTGTTGTGGACGTCGGCCCAAGTTACTGCCGGATATTCTACCAAGTTATTTTTCATCTGTTGCAAAGCCAAGGAGCTTTGGGGGTTGAGTCCATGGGTAAATGCCTGAACGGACTAATTGTCCACAAACCGGAGACATGTCCATCCGTTCCATTTGAAACCTTGACACGAACTCCCTAAGCATCTCGTTGTCCCTTTGCTTAACTTTGAAAAGGTCTCATTTTCTACTATCGACCTTGATGGCCCCGGCATGAGATTTTACAAAAAGCATCTTCTAGCATAGCGAACGAATCAATGGAATTTGTGGGCAAGTTGTGGTACCATATCATCGCTCCATTTGACAGAGTTTCGCCAAACGTTTTTAATAACACTGACTTGATTTCGTCGTCTTCCAAGTCGTTACCTTTGATGGGGCATGTGTAAGAGGTCACATGCTCAGTTGGATCCGTGGTACCGTTATATTTTGGAATATCATTCATACAAAACCTCTTCAGGATTAGTTTCGGTACTGCGCTATGAGGAAAAGGCTTTTGGACAAATTTCTTGGAGTCCGGGCCTTTCAATATCGAAGGCGCTCCTAGAATTTGATCAACTCGGGAATTGAATGTATCTACCTTCTTGTCATTTGCCTTGAGTTTCTTTTCACCATATTCCACTCGTTTCATTAGTGCCTCTAGCATTTTCATTACTTCAAGGCTGACACCGGACTCAGCTTCGCCCGAACTTTCGGTGACCTATTCATTTCTTCGGGCGTTTTCCTGGGGCGGTTCAAACTCAACTCAGCTGGGGGCACGACATTGGTTTTGCAGATGCGCTATCGCCGCCTGCTGAGCCTGTAGCATTTTTAAGATCAATCGTAGACTGACTCCGTTGCCTTCACCTTTGGGTGCTCCCTAAGCCGTTGGTCGGGCTCCTCCGCGAACGCTATTTTTGGGGTCGGTAGGAAGGTTGGCGTCGTTGGTCACATGTGAGTTAGCATCGACTGAGTCTACTATCGGGACCCCATTGGGATCAGTAGGGGGCACCTCATTGCTAGGTGCCAGATTGTTATTTTCGCCATGATGGCCAGACCCATTCTCAACGTTCGTGTGAGCGGATTGAGAATTTGACATTTTTAAGCTAACCTAAAACTGAGAACTTAAAGAACAAGTGTAAAATAGAGTGTGTTATGGAGATTTGTATCAAACTACTGCTATTATCCTTAGCCCCATAAAGTGTAAAATGAAGTGTATATTGCCTTCATATGTGTGTTACAATGTGTCCATTGAATAATAAAT
The DNA here is from genome assembly GCF_000390325.3 of Nicotiana tomentosiformis. Classification (NCBI taxonomy): domain Eukaryota; kingdom Viridiplantae; phylum Streptophyta; class Magnoliopsida; order Solanales; family Solanaceae; genus Nicotiana; species Nicotiana tomentosiformis. Next base: position 59,431,326 of record NC_090821.1, on the reverse strand, counting down.
TTCTCCTTTATATAGTAGGAGAGTTTTACTCTAAGTACAATTCTAAGAAAGGTAAAAATCTTCTTTTTCGTAATCACTGATCCGCTGTCGAAACGGGCCGAGATCCACGCCGTGATATCTGGTTGGGCACGGGTATTACGGCCCTTCGTTAGTCGTGTAAAACCATTTGGTTATGTCTTCCGAGGTCTTAGAGCCCGAACCGGATTCGGGAGGGGGTGATCTCGATGGCCCCAGTGGTAAGCGCTTCGTTCGGGCCTTTGTACAAGAAGTTCTTAGCTTCGATCCTAATTTCATGTAGTTATGTCCTTACTTCGTTTGCCCCCCACCGGAAAATCGGGTGCTCACTAGCCCTGGTATTACCCGTATACAGACTTAGTCACAGAAAACGATGAAACATTTGTCGGATTGAGAACCTGCTACAATAGATAAAATAATTTAATTGTTGCCAAAACATTTATATATTGACATTTCTTATAACATAATCCCTAAGAATAATACGTCAATTTCAGGTTAAGAGTGTAATAGGGACGTTATTTGTGCTAATACCAAAAGGTATTTAAACTTTTGGCAACTTTGCAATATTTACCTAGCATTTCTTCAACACCTACTCAATTTATCCCCCGTATTCATATCCCCATCCCTTTTCGCCAACCTTACCTATCCTCTTTTCTTTTGGCGAAATTCATCTAAAGTTTCCACACCAAAAGTTCTCTCATAACCTCTTATAAATGTCATTAGAATATATTACTGATTTTCTCATTATAACATGCGCTTCACTCTATTCGCGGAGACAGAAATTCTTGAGGGTGTTTGGATTGGCTTTTAAATTGGTCAAATTAGCTTTTAAGTTTTTTTCATTATTTGACAAAGTTAAAAAGTGCTAAAAATAAATTTAAAATTGCTTAAAGTAAGCCAAAAGCAATAAATTGGGCAACACCAACATCTTACTTTTTGACTTGAAAACTATTTCTGCTAAATAGTCACGTTTTTAAGCCAATCCAGACGGGCTCTTTATCAAGGGAGTTTAACGTCTGCTGTATAGAAAATTTAAACTTTATATAAAATGTGTAATTTTTAGACGAAGACAGCCAGGTGAGCCCTCTTCTGCCTCTCTAGTTCCGACACAGCTTTACTCTCGTACAACATATATATGACTTATAGCATGTTCGGCCAAGCTTCTAAGATCGCCCTATTTTGAAAAGTACTTTTGGTGATAAACAATTTGTGTGTGGCTAATTAATTTACAACAACAACAACAAACCCAGTTTGATCCCAACAGGTGGGGTCTGGGGAGGGTAGTGTGGCTAATTAATTTGAAAAGCACATTTGAGCAGCAATTATATAGTATTTGGCCAAGCTTCTGAAAAGTATTTCTAAGTGTTTTTTTTTTCCTCAAAAGTACTTTGAGGGAGAAACTACTTTTTTCCTTCTCAAAAATTGCTTTTACTTCAACTCAAAAATATTTTTTTTCTTTCTAAAAGCTTGGCCAAACACTTTAACTTTAGAGGAAAAAAATATTTTTGGCAAAAAAAAAAAAAAATCTTGGCCAAACCGGCTAAAAGTGTATTGTTTTCAAAAGCATTTTTCAAAAACATTCTTTTAATGAGATGTTATTTTTTTTTTTCTAAATAATTGCTTCTACTTATACTCAAAAATATTTTTATTTCTTTCTAAAAAGGCAAAATACATAAGTTACTCCTTAAACTATGGACCAAATTCTCGTTTCACACTTTTTGCGGACGAAAATTATCTTACACACTCAATTTTTTAAAGTGTGCCTAAGACACACCACTTTTATGTTTGACCACATATTCTTGGAGATTACATCACACGCGCTAATTAAATCAATGACATGTGTCACATCTCAATGGAAAAAAAGAATACACATAATTTGCATCCCATTGATAATATTTAAACAAGAAAAGAAATTAGAAAACAAATCCCCCCCCCCCCCCCCCGCGTCTCTATCTTTCCCATCTCCCACTGTCCCCTCCCCATCCCCACCATCTTTCCTCTCCGATTAACCGGAAAATCCCCTCATAAAACACCTTTCTTCTCCCATTCTTTAAGAAAAATTCAGAATTTCTTACATTTTCTTTTGATTGATATCTGAAATGGATTATTAATTTTGCACCAGTTAAATTATATAAGAAGTATGAGTTTTTAGCTAATATTATCCCTTATGTTTGGGTCTAGGTATAACTTTGTCTTTTATATATCACCTTGAGCGCTTACCGTCCCTTAACTTTGCAAAAGTTAAGCACCATTAGTCCACTTAACAAGAAAATCAAATGAAAACCTAAAACTAATGTGGTTTCATTGAAATCTGTGTCGCCTGGTTAAAAATAGACACCCAATTTGATTTTATAAAATCTAGCTACATCGGGGAAGGGAAAAACAAATCATAACCTAGCAACTACAAATGTGGTTGGCCTGGCGACGATTTTGTGGGACCAGTCAACTATAATATTTTTCACGGCTAATGTTTATAGTATCAATTTGTTCAAGATATAAAGTGCTTATGGTTTGTAGAATAATGGTGATAAATAATTAAAAAAGAAAAAAAACCAATAGTTTTAATGAAAACTATGTTGATTAAGTTTCTGCTTAAGATTGCTGAAGTTATAGACAGTGTTGGAATGATGTTGAAAAACTGAAGCTTTTTTTAATGCAAATTTGGGGGCCACTGAAGTTAGTTCAAAGTCTTTTGTTTATACCCAATCAAACGTATTTCCCGTTAGTTTTCGTCTCCGTTTGGGTTTTCCGTTAACTAAATTAAAGCTGCTCAACTCTTGCAAAGTTAAGAGCGAATAAGTGCTCAAAATAATATATAAAGGATAAACTTATACCTAACCCCAAATAAAATGGACAATTTTAGGTAAAAATTGTAGAAGTGTCTCCTCTAAAACCTCAGCAGCCATGGCAGATAAAACCCACAAAAACAATCCATTGATTCTCTTCTTGTGATACTGTCATATTCAAGTAATTGAAGCACCCAATTGTATTAACTTTTTTCTTCTTCAATTTGAAGCAGAATCTATATTATTTCACCGGCCGGAGTTTCAAGCAAACACCATTTTCGACCAGCAAAAGATGAAAAAGAAGAGGGATTCACTGATAAATCCATGGCATTAGAAAAAAACACAAGGGGAGATGTTAAATCTAAAGATTATTTCTTTTTATTTCTACTTGGATCAACTGGAGTGCTTGGATGGGGTTTATTATGGGAACAAGACCAATGGACAGGGAGGTTGGGGACGAAGGTTTTAGCATCCTGCATTAGCGATGTTTGTCTTTTATGTATTTTGTGTGTAGTGGTAAAAGAAAAAAGGATAAAAAGAAAAAAATATATTTAGACCTCTGGATCAATTTATTCAAATCTACACCGTTCAAATAAAAATTTAGATGCTCGATTTTTACCTCTTCACGCGCTCCTTTTGCGTGTAATTTACCTGTTAAAAGTGGTGTGTCTTAGGCACACTTTGAAAAGGTTAAGTGAGTAAGGTAATTTTCTTTCGCAGAAACTGTGTAATAGGAATTAGGAAAAAAGTACTTTTTGGCACCCAAAAAGGACTTTAACCAAAAATAAATTTGACCAAACAAACTATTAATTAGAAGGTTGTCACTTTTCTTTCTCCCTTCGTTAAACTTACAAGACCAGTGGCAGATCTACGTACTAATTTTAGGTGCATAAGCACCCATTGACCTCCATATAAACTGTGTATAATTTTATAAGAAATATAAGAAAACTGATATAAGATCCTAGCAAGCACCCAAGAATAAAAAAGACAAATGGGTGTTGTGGTATTGAGGCTGAATTAAAGGCACGTCTGAAGTTAGAGGCGCATGTTTGATTATTACTTGACTTGTGACTATAAGACTTTTTTGATATTTTCTTTATTGCGTTCGAATAGTTGTGCACTTATACTATGTAGTTGATAGCAATTTTATATTAAAGGAAGTGAGCACTCTATTAAATATAAGTTTCAATGATGAAAAAATAATATATCACGTTTGGTGCAGGATCACAAGGGATAAAAACAAAGGAATCAAAATTCTCTATCATTCAAGTATGGACTAAGGAAACAATCTATCAACGGGAACTCTAGAAGCAAAGGAAAGGAAAAGTATCAATGATTAGAGATGAAAATGGAAGAATCAGCGAAAATCTGGAAAATAAATCAATCAATGATTTGATAGATGATTGACTGAAGATATTATAGGAAGGTCCCAAAATCAAAGGAAAATAAGATTGCAAAGCTCTACACTGAAGATCATTAAAGCTCGAAATCAGGGGATCCATCATCAATCACTCAAGTAACGGGAAGATCTGTCTAGCGGAAGAAAAACTTGTCAAGGCCACAAGTCAAGGAAGATCAACAGAAACTTAACCTTATTCTTGGAAAGAATCAATTTACGATTCGGTTCAAGGATCAACTCCCTTGGGTTTGTAATCTCTCAAGATTCATGTCAATCAAAAATCAAGAAGGCCTCACGAAGTATATATACATCTGTTCTAGGCTTGAAGCAGACATACTTTGAACAAACCATTATCACTCTTTTTGTTCTACTCCAAACATGCATTATAGTTCCGTTTTAGATCTGATGTGTAATTAGTGAGAGAAGAAAAAGAGATAAACACTGGTAAGGCATTGTATCAAGAAGGGAAGGGTAACTTAGAGACTAACTTGTTGGTGTAAAGCTATATCAACCATCTTCTAATCGAGAAACTTCAAATACTGAAAAGGAATACCCTTGCAGCTCAAGGGGACTGGACGTATGATTCACAATCAATCCGAACCAGTATAAAAATCCTGGTGAGTTCAATTCCTGCACTTTATTTCTGCATTATTACTATTCTGTTCTTATCTCTAGTCGACTAATTGGTTAACTAGTCAACTACTTAGAATACAGAAAATAAAAATCGACAATTCACTCCCCGCTTGTACTTTCAATTGGTATCAAAGCAAGTCTCACACTTTTAACTTTTGCTTAACAGCTAGTGAGAAACGTTAATGGAAAACCAAGTAACAATTGGATCACTATTTCAAGAAGGGACATCGCAAGTAAGGCCACCATACTTCAATAGACAACATTTCTCTCACTGAAAAGTACGTATGGAAATCTATGTAAAATCCTATGACGTCAAAGTATGGTGTGTCATAAAAAAGGGAAACTATCTATTACCTGCAGCAGCTCAACCTCCCACTGATCCTAAGGATATAGACGAATACACAGACCAGCAAATGGTTGTCGCTCAAGTTAATCCTAAGGCTCGAAATTTGCTCTATAATGCTATAAGTGGAGAAGAGTACGAGAAAATTTCAAGTTGTGATACTGCCAAAGAAATGTGGGATAATTTAGAAGTTACTTATGAAGGAACCTGCAAAGTGAAAGAAATACGGATAAACATGTTGGTTCATGACTATGAACTCTTTCAGATGAAACAAGAAGAATCCATTAAGGAAATATTTGCAAGATTTAGCAAAATCATTGGTGATCTGAAAGCCTTTGGAAAGCCCTACTCAAGTTATGATCAAGTTCAAATATCCTGAAGAGTTTTCCTACTACATGGAAAACAAAAGTAGTTACCCTCGAATCCCAAGATATAAACAAACTTTCATATGATGGATTACGAGGAGATCTTATAGCATTCGAGAAAACCCATAAAAAGAAAACAGATCAGGAAGAGAAGAAGAAAACAATTGCCTTCAAAGCTACAACTGAAGGACCTGAAGATGATATTGATGACGATCCAGAAGCTCTTGAAGAAGAAATTGCCATGGTATCAATGAACATGAATGGATTAATGAGAAGGTATAGAAATACAAAGAAGGGAAGGAAGCCATCCAGACGAACCATGCAATATAATGAACAAGACAAGAATGATGGGAAATGCTATGAATATAGAAGGTACAAACATGTTCAAGCTGAATGTCCTGAACTTAAAAGAAAAGTCTCTAGAGGATTCAACAAAATAAATCTTTTGGAAGATGGAGTGATGACGAAAGCTCAGAACATTAAGAAATAGCAAATCTGTGCATCATGAAAATTTTAGAAAATAATATGAACAAATACTCTGGATGTTGGACTGATGAAGACACATCAGATGATGAAAGAAAAGAAAATACTGAAAATTGTTTCATGGCACGTGGTGAAACAAGCGAGGTAAGATCCTATAACTATAATAGATGCAATGAATTGCAGGATATTCTTGATCTCATCCTAAAGGAGTCACAAAAGATGTTGAATGAATTGAAAAGACTCAATAGGTAAAATAAGGAGTGGGAACTCAAACTTAATGTATGTGAAATCGAAAGGGATGTACTTCAAGATGAGGTTCAGGAATTGCAAATGCAACTGAATGGCATGCGCAAATCCACCAGTCACAGTTCCGTCAAGTCCAACAAGGTGACTTACAAGTCAACTGGAAAAGGGCCCGCTAAAACTGAGTCCACAAGTACTAACACAAGTGATAGATCAAAAACTGGATCAATCAATGTGTGTCATTACTATAACAAAGTTAGACATAAATACTCTTTTTGTAGATTTCTTAAGTCTAATATTTCAGGATGGAATTGGAAACCCAAAGACAAGCCTGATTCCAGTAGAACTAACCAGCAAGGACCCAAGCAAGCTTGGGTACCTACAAGAAGGTGATAATTCTATTTTGCAGGAATATCACAGAAAGAGCCGCAAAGGAAAATGGTACTTAGACAGTGTGTGTTCCAGTCACATGACATGTGACAAAAACCTATTCAAAGAAGTTACTAAGTGTAATGGAGGAAGTGTTAAATTTGGTGATGATTCAAGAGGAAAGATAGTTGGCACCGACACAGTTCCATTCAATAACAACTGTGATAATACTGAAGTATATCTTGTAGATGGACTCAACTATAATCTCCTGAGTATAAGTCAACTATAATCTCATGAGTATAAGTCAGCTATGTGATTCAGTGTATGGAGTCAAATTCAAGAAAACATGATGCGCTATTGAAGATGAGTCAGGTAAAATAATACTCCCCGGAAAAAGGTATGAAAATGTTTATATTCTTGATGGCAATGAAAATTTAGATAGTCACATCTACTTAGCATCTATATCTGATGATCCATGGTTATGGTATACGAAACTTGGTCATGCAAGCACGCATCTAATTGAGAAACTCTACAAGCTTGATTTAGTTATTGGACTTCCTAAGCTCAATATTTCTAGAAATCATGTATGTGATGCATGTCAGATTGATAAACAAATCAGAAACTCTTTTAAAAGCATAGACATTGTGTCTACGACCAATCCCTTACAATTGCTTCAAATGGATTTATTTAGACCTACTAGAACTGCTAGCATTGAAGGTAAACGATATGCTTTTGTTATTAGTGATGCCTACTCACGTTTTACATGGGTGATTTTCTTATCTCATAAAGATGAAGCTTTGAAAAACTTTGAGATTTTCTTTAAAAAAAAGTTAAAAGAGAAAAAAGGCATCTCATTACAACCATTTAAAGTGATCATGGAGGAGAATTCGAAAGCACAACATTTGAAGATTTCTGCAATGATCAAGGATATACTCACAACTTTTCAGCTCCAAGATCACCTCAACAAAATGAAGTAGTTGAACAGAAAAATCGAACTCTATAAGATATGGCTAGAACAATGATATTAGAACATTCCCTGCTAGATCATTTTTGGGCAGAGGCTGTAAGCACAACCTGCCACATTCTCAACTGATGTCTTATAACACCTATTTTAAAGAAAATTCCATATGAATTGTGGAAAGGCAAATGGCCTAACATAGGATACTTTCATCCATTTGTCAATACGTATTTCATTCACAATAACGATAAGGATAATCCTATAAAATTTGATCCAAGGAGTGACGAAGGTATCTTTCTGGGTTATTACATAAATAGAAGATCTTTTAGAGTTTATAATAAACGTACTTTATTTGTAGAGGAATCGGTACATGTCATATTTGATGAAAATAACACTACGACCGAGAAAGGAATTGTTATAGGTGAAGAAAATATTAGCCAAGAAACATCACAGACAAGCAAGTCACAAAAGTCGACTAATAGTATAGACGGAGTCACATAGTCGACTAATGAACCTGTCAACAATCAACAAGAATCACAGAAGGAGTCAACTACTCCTACTATTGGAACACGTCCAAATGAGTGGAGAAGTGAACCAGAATATCCTCAAAAATTTATCATAGGAGATCCAAGTAAAGGAATGAGAATCAGGGGAGCTCTCAAGAAAAAGGCAAATATAGCACTCATCTCTCAGATCGAACCAAAGAGGGTTGAGTAAGCCTTAAAAGACTCCAGTTGGGTACAAGCAATGCAGGAGGAGCTCGATCAATTTGATATAAATCAAGTCTGGGAACTGCTACCTAAGCCTGCAAATGCTGCCGTAGTTGGAATCAAATGGTTTTTCAGAAACAAGCTGAATAAAGATGGAAAGGTTGTGCGAAAAAAGCTAGATTAGTAGCCCAAGGCTACTCACAGAAGGAAGGAGTCGACTACGATAAAACTTTCACTCCAGTAGCTCGACTAGAGTCTATACGGATTCTTCTTGAATATGCATCCTTCTAACGATTTAGACATTTCCAAATGGATGTCAAAAGTTCCTTTTAAAATGGCTTTATTGATGAGGATGTGTACGTTAAACAACCTCATGGTTTTGAGGACTCAAAATTTTCTTACCACGTGTATAAGTTGACTAAAGCTCTGTATGGAATAAAACAAGCTCCCCGAGCCTGGTACGAAAGGCTTAGCTCATTTCTACTTGATCATGGTTTTACAAGAGGTAAAGTAGACACTATATTATTTATCAAAAGATCATCAGCAGGGCTACTTGATCATGGTTGTGCTAACTCTAGTGCTATATGTCTCTCAAAGAATCATGCTCATTATTCTAGGGCTAAGCATATACATATTAAACATCATTTCATTAGAGATCATGTCCTTAAGGGAGATATAGAGTTATCATTTGTTGGCACCACTGATCAACTAACAGACATTTTTACTAAGCCTTTACTTGAAGATAGATTCTCCTCCCTAAGATAACTACTTGGAATTATTTCGCTTGATCATAAAAATTAGGACCTATGTGTAAATTTTAATTCTTGCGTGTATATTGTTTTCAGTTTTCTTTTCTCTGTAAGTACACATTAATTAAGCGCCTCCAATTTTCCTCTCTTTTCCCATCAGTCGCAGCTTTCAAGAAAGGAAAATCAATCATTATATCCTTTTACTGACACCCTTTCCTTTTATATACTCAACCGTCAAAATCTCTTTTTTTTAATCCTCTTAACCATCTTCTCCTTTCTTCATAGTTCTTATCGCTCAGAAACCCTACTTCAAATTTCACCAATGGCTAAACACTCCAAAAATCCCTCTGCCTCCACAAGAAAAAGAACTCGTTCTAAGGGAAAACCCTCTTCTCAGCCTCCAGAACAAGTAGACCTAGGGTGTGACCACTCAGAAGGGTTTGCCTCTTCTGAGGCAAAACCATCTGACTACTCTCACTGAATAGGAGAAAAATCTCTTGGCAAAAGGCACATTGAAGACCTCCTTGAATCTTTTACCCTCAAGAAATCCAAAATAGACCGCTCGAGTTCTCTAGAGTCCGACCTCAATTTCTGGGATACCCCAAATAAAAATTTCTTTGTTGCTCTCAAAGACAAGCTCATTGCTCACGGTAGAGTAATCGATCTTGATGACATGGAGGCCCTCAATTGTAAGGTAAAGGATTTGTTTGTTTTTCAAGGATGGTCTAAATTCCTCTCTTTACCCCTTCCCAAAGCTTATGAACCTTTAGTAAGTATGTTCCATGCCAATCTTCGTTCTAGCAAGCCTGATAAGTTAGAATTTCTAGTTCTAGGAAAACGCATTGTCCTTAATTGTGCCATATTTGACTCAATTTTTCAGTATAAGTGCTCTGGTTTTCCCATGCTTTTCAAAAATACATGGCATGATGATTTTGAAATTTCTTTTGATCAAGCAAAATGTTGTATTGCTGAGTGTCCATCTGATTTTCTTCCTAACCAGTTAGGTCCCAGTGATGTTAGTTTTGAAACACGAATTCTGGCTCGTATTACTGCAACTACCCTTCTTCCTCGCATTGGCTCATTCTCCACCTTCTCTGAACGAGACACCTTTCTTGTCTACTGTGTAGTGACCAAACTTAAGGTTAAACTGTCCTTATGGGTCATAAATTTCATGATTGAAAGTGATGATAACCCCACCAGTCTACCTTATGGTATGATTATCACCCACCTCTTGGAAGCCCATAACATCTCTATCTCAGAATACCCTTTTGTTTCTGTTTCAAAATCCTACATCTCTGGAGCCTTTGCTAGTATGGGGGTATGTGTGTGTTAAGTGTTTCTAGGTGAAGAATCATGAGGGTGAAGTCAAAAATGTTTAGTCTGATTCAAAGATCAAAGCATCTGTTTCCCATCATAGTGTAAGTGCCTGATCTTGTAGAAAAATTGACTGTTATCGACAACAAGCTGACCATCATCAAGGACCTTCTTTCTGCAACTCAATCAACTATAGGGGACATACATGCTATCTACAAAGAGACTGGGTCCGATGTTTCAAAGATTAGGGTCAAAATTCTCAAACTTGCAGAAAACACAGTCAAAGCCTTCAAGGAAGTACATGACAGGATTGATGGGGTGACAGTTTCAACTAATTCCAGCTTTGAGCATCTAAAGGGCGATTTGCAATACTCTCACTTATTTCTTGCGTCGTTAGTTGTAGATGTTTCAGACAAATTTTTGCTGTTTTGCTGTTTTGGACTGGATAACCAGTCACTGGATATTTTCTTTTGCTAAACTCTACATGCCTATAATTTGCAATATTTGACTATAACTGCCTAAATTGCCTGATTATGCTTATTTTAAATTGTATATATGCATATAATTTCTTTGTTGATGCCAAAGGGGGGGAAGATAGTTATATAATGCAGGACAAATAACAGCACTTGTTGAGGGGGAGTCGACTGCAGAAAAGATAGTTCTATAATGTAGGACAAACAACAACACTTGTTGAGGGGGAGTCGACTGCAGCATATGAAGTCGACTGCAGCGGCACCTTTTCAGGGGAGTCGACTACAGCATAGCAAGCCAACAGGGAAGTAAATGTTGTTTATATATTTATTTTTGTCATAATAAAAAAGTAAGTTTCAATGATGAAAAAATAATATATCACGTTTGGTGCAGGATCACAAGGGATAAAATAAAGGAATCAAGATTCCCTATCATTCAAGTATGGACTAAGAAAACAATCTATCAACGGGAACTATAGAAGCAAAGGAAAGGAACAATATCAATTATTAGAGATGAAAAAGGAAGAAACAGCGAAAATCTAGAAGAAGAATCAATCAATAATTTGATAGATGATTGACGGAAGATATTATAAGAAGGTCCCAGAATCAAAGGAAAACAGGATTGCAAAGCTCTACACTGGAGATCATTAAAGCCCGAAATCAGAGGATCCATCATCAATCACTCAAGTAACGGGAAGATATGCCCAGCGGAAGAAAAGCTTATCAAGGCCACAAGTCAAAAAAGATCAACGAAAACTTAACCTTATTCTTGGAAAGAATCAATTTACGATTTGGTTCAAGAATCAACTCCATTGGGTTTGTAATCTCTCAAGATTCGTGTCAATCAAGAATCAAGAAGGTCTCACAAAGTATATATACATTTGTTCCAGACTTGAAGCACATATACTTTGAACGAACCATTATTACTCTTTTTTTCTACTCCAACAAGCATTGTAGTTCCTTTTTTGATCTGTTGTGTAATTAGTGAAAGAAGAAAAAGAGATAAACACTGGTGAGACATTGTATCGAGAAGGCAAAAGTGAAATAGAGACTAAGCTTTTGGTGTAAAACTACATCAACCATCTTGTAATCGAGAAACTTCAAATACTGAAAGAGAACACCCTTGCAACCCAAGGGGACTGAACGTAGGACTCACATTGAATTCGAACCAGTATAAAAATCCCGGTGTCTTTAATTCCTACACTTTAGTTCTGCATTATTACTATTTTGTTCTTATTTCTATTCGACTAATTGGTAAACTAGTCAACTACTTAGAATATAGAAAATAAATTCGACAATTCGCTCCCCTCTTGTACTTTCACACTCATGACCTTAAAATCGTGGATCCGCCACTTTACAAGACTACCTAGTCTTCCTTCTTTTAAGTTTCATTTTCCTTCGGGATTCGTCTAGTCTTTTAGTAATTAACTGAACTATATTAATATGTTGTAACAATGTCCTTCTCTTTGATGACTTACTCAAGGCTTACGCCTATTATATAACTAGAAACAAATTTCCCATTTTTCCAACCATCTCGCAAAGCCTTAACCACCCACAAACATCTTAGAGGAAGTTCATAGGAAAAAAATAAATCCTAATGGAGTGGAATGTGAAAATTCCAAGTACCAATGCTCCTATTTTAGTCCTTATACACTTCTAATTATTCAACTACTATCTACATGAGTATGCTGTTAATTAAAATATGTGTATAAGGAAATATTTCTGTATTCAATTCGGATATATGTTTTGTTACAATTATTTTCATCCCATATTTTGTCACTAAGGATGTTTACTTGTGTTCTTCAATTTTGAGTTGACTTTTCTTTTTATACCCATTTTTTCACTTGTTGACATTGATGTCGTACCTATTATATGTAGTTATTGGTCATTTTAAACTCATAGAGTGTATAGTACAATAGACCCTTGCCGTCCGATCCTTTTTCGGACCTCGCATATTGCAGAAACTAAGTGCATCGGACTACCTTTTTAGAGTGTATAGTACACATGACATATAGTTATATATATATTCTACGAGTAGGACTCTAGTTAACTGTAGATGAGTTTAAGTTATATTAATTGATTATATAAAAACAATTGCACAGTTAAGTCAACTGAAAACCACAATATAAGTGCTTACACTGGGCATATGTTGAGAATTTGAGACCAGATTACGTTGAGCGTGTAAGAAGTTTCACACACTGGAAAAACTAATATTTATATATAACAACAAATGAAATACCTACTCTGATAAATTTTTACTAACACATTCTGTAGACAATAAATTTGCTTCGGAAAAATAATCGAGACCGAAAATATTGCAACAATCCTAGTATTTGATTTCGAGTAATTTAAGTGTTATAATCTTTTTGATTTCTTTGATTCTACTTTTTCAATATAAATTCAAGGGCCTTTGAGCTTGATTTTGAATTTGAATTTGATTTATCCGTCGCGAACACTTTGATTGTTTTCACGAATTGTATCACGAAAAAGTAGTCTTGATCTTGAACGTCTTGTATTTAATTTGACTTCGTTCATGATCTTGAATACTTGACATTTGTGTTGAAGTGTTTGAATGCTTGAACACTTGCAGTTTGCAGAGAATAGTGACCTTTGATCCACGAGCTCCCTTGTGTCTTCTTGTTATAACTTCTGGTTCATTTTTTGACCAATCAAATTGAAGTGTGACAAGGCCGCATTTGATTGGTCAGAACATGTCATTTGCACATGTGGCGCAATTTCATTGGCCTTTTAATTTGACTTAGCATGCTGTAACGACCCGACCGGTCGTTTTGAGTATTATAACCGTGTTGCCCCCATTTACTGCTCAATTTATGCTTTTACAGTTATTTTATGACTTACCGGGTTAGTTGGTTTAGGTTCGGAAGAAATTCGGAGTGAAATGAGACACTTAGTCTCATAATTTAAAATTTTAAGTTAGAAAAAGTGACCGGATGCGTACTTATATATAAACGACATCGAATTTGAATTTTGATGATTCAAATAGCTCCGTATGGTAATTTTGGACTTAGGAGCGTGTCCGAAAAATTATTTGGAGGTCCGTAGTGGAATTAGGCTTGAAATGTCAAAAGTTACAATTTAGGGAAGTTTGACCAGGGGGGTTGACTTTTTGATATCGGGGTCGGAATCCGATTCTGAAAATTGGAATACCTTTGTTATGTCATTTATGACTTGTGTGCAAAATTTGAGGTCATTCGGATGTGATTTGATAGGTTCCGGAGTCATTTGTAGAAACTTATAATTTCAAAATTCATTAGGTTTGAATTGAGGTGTAATTTATGGTTTTAATGTTGTTTGAGGTGATTTGAGGATCCGACTAAATTCGTATCATGTTTTAGGATTTGTTGGTATATTTGACTGAGGTTCCGGGGGCCTAGGGTGAGTTTCGGATGGTTAACAGATCGAATTTTGGACTTGGAATTTTGCTGAAGTTTTTCTAGTACACTGTCTGGTTTCCTTCTGCACGATCGCGTGGAAAGATCCGCAATCGCGTAGGGTTAATTGGGATTGCTGAGTTTTTGTTCTATGCGATCGCGTGGGGAGAATCGCGATCGCATAGCTGGGAAGAGAGAACGCATCGCGAACACGTCGGCAAAGCTGCGTTCGCAAAGAGGAGGTGAGGCAGCTGGGGTTCGCGAGCATTGTTCTATGCGAACGCGTGGGCTGTCTGCGAATGCGTAGGCCTGGGTAGCTCGTGTTTTCCGTTCGCGTGTGTTATGGTGCGGTCGTATAAAGATGTTTTGGGGGCAGTGTATTTTGGTCTTCGCGATCGCATAACCTAGTACACGATCGCATAGGGTTATTTTGGTAGTGGAAATGTTGTGCTTCGCGATCGCGTGACTTGGTCCGCGATCGCATAGAAGAGAGGTCTGGACAGAAAGTTTAAGTTCTGAAAATGGAACTTTGTCCCATTTTCCATTTTTAACGATTTGGAGCTCGGATTGTGGCGATATTTGGGAGATTTTCAGAGAAAAAACGGGGTAAGTGTTCTTAACTCAGTATTGGTTAAATTACCCGAATCCATGGTTGTTTTTATCATTTAATTGGTGAATTAAGTTGGAAAAGTTTGAAAACTCTCTTGGATAAATTTGAGGATTTGAGGGCCGAATTGTTATCGGAATTTAGTAATTTTGGTATGATTAGACTCGTGGTGGAATGGGGGTTCATATTTTGTAACTTTTGTCGAATTTTGAGACGTGGGCCCCATGGGCGATTTTTTGGAGTTAAAATTTGGATTTTTATGGAAAATTATATTTTCATATGGAATTAATTCCAATAAATTTTATTTACTGAAACGAATTATTTGTGACTAGATTCAAGGCATTCGGAGGCTGATTTGCGAGGCAAAGGCATAGGAGAGTGAAGAATTTCACGCTCTGAGGTAAGTAACAGTTTTAAATCTGTTCCTGAGGGTATGAAACCCCGAAAATTGGTATCATGTGATTACTTTGGAGGTGACGCATATGCTAGGTGACGGGCATGTAGGCGTGCACCGAGGGAATTGTGACTTGATCCGTCCCGTGAGACTGTAAAGTTGAATAACTTGTTGTTAGCTATGTGCTCTCTATGTGTTGTGGAAATTTGATTAGAAACCATGTTTAGGCTATATGTTGGTACTGTTGGGACCCATAGAGGTCGTGTACATACTGAAGTATCTGCCTAAATTGTTGTTTTGTACTCAGTCACAACTTACTTAATTATTTTATCTCAGTCTTTATTGTTCATTATTGATGTATCATATCATTGTTGTTTGGGCTGATTTTATGATTGTTGATAGCCCGAGAGACTGGAGAGCTTTATGACTGAGTGGGGCCGATGTCCTGATTGTGAGATATTATACCATAGCACGTGAGTTGTCCGTGCAACACGTGAGTTGTCCGTGCAACATGTGAGTTGTCTATGTAGATCCTTATATTATACTATAGCACGTGAGTTGGCCGTGTGGATCCAGATATTTATATTATGGCACGTGAGTTGTCTATGCAACACGTGAGTTGTCCGTGCAGATTATAGCGCTTGGGCTGTAGGAGCCCCTCCGGAGTCTGTACACCCCCAGTGAGCGCGGGTACCCATTGAGTGTGAGTGCCGAGGGTTGGGAGCCGAGTGAGTGATTGTTGTCCTGAGAGGTTGTACTTATTTTTCATTGGTTGATGCACTTAGATTCTATATGTTGTTATGGTAAAATTTCTGAAGGATTCTATATCCGGATTACATGAACTTGAATTGTATAAAATTGATTTGACTTAAACTGCCGGATTTGAAAGCATGTCTATTCTTTTCTAGAATTACTGAAAATGAATTATAATTATATAGCTCGTCACTATCTTTAGTTCCTTATATTTATTATTGTTACTTGCTGAGTTGGTTGTACTCATATCACATCTTGCACTTCGTGTGCAGATCCAGGTGCTTCTGGACATAGTGGGTGTTGATTTTCTCCCACAGTTGATTTTCTGGAGATTCAGAGGTAGCTGCCGCGTTTCGCAGACCTTGTCTCTCCTTCCCTATCGCCTTGTTCACTGTATTTGATCTTAAACTATTATAGACCGTTTTCTTTTGACTTGTATCCATATTAGATGCTCATTTACTTAGTGACACCAGGTTTTGGGAGTATTTATATTTGTATTTGTGAGATTTCTTCCGCTGAATTTAATCATTATGTTTTCAAATTTAAAAGAAATTGTGATTTATTGAGATTATCGTCTTGCCTAGTATCGAGATAGGCGCCATCACGATAGGTTAGGATTTTGGGTCATGATAAATTGGTATCAGAGCCTAGGTTACATAGGTCTCACGAGTCATAAGCAGGTTTAGTAGAGTCTTGCGGATCGGTACAGAGACGTTTGTACTTATCTTCGAGAGGCTGCCGAACCCTTAGGAAAATTTCTCTTTCTTGTATTCTATCGTGCGGAATTGATTCCGGTTGAAACATAACTCTTTGAATTTCTTCCACGTATTCGTATGCACACATGAGCACTCAGTAACAGTTGTGCATCGCCAGCTTGTGATTCTACAAATAATGTTTGAGATGTATTCTGTGTTTTGGTGATGGACCAGTCTGAAGGACTTGAGACCAGGGTTAGAGCGCATCTTAAGCTCGGTAGCTTCAGTTGTAACATGTACCTTTGAACTCATATGTATGGTAATGTCCCTACGAGTGGAATTTGTGGCTCGATGAGCGGTGGAATGGCTTTGTGATGAGTATGATGTAACTGCGGGATGTGTTAAGATGATTAGAATGTGACGAGAAGTGTTTCCTTGAAATGTAAAGAAAGGCCATTGGGTGCTTTATTTTCATTTTGATGTGACGTACAATCTCGAGTGTGAATGTTTTGAAAGATCTTTCATGTTGTAAAATTGTGGGACAAATTAAATTCTCATGTCTTGTCAATGAGTTTGGACTCAAGAAGAGTAAGTGATTGTGCAGTAATTGTGGTTGCGAATGGGCATTTCTAATGTTGATGGCTCGAGAAAAATGATCTTCGAGGAGGCTTAGAGTCGGTAACATTTTTACTGGTTCAGGTGCAACATAGAAGCATTTTGATTCGATGCAACATTTGGGCAGCGATGTATGAGGGAAGACATGACTGGAAGTGTTTCGCGGTGGTTGAAGTACTAGCAGGTCAAGTAGGAGAAGTAGAGGTTGAGAAGTTTCTTAAAGGAGATGATTTAACCGAAGTAAGAGTGGAAGATTAGCATATGGATTTTGTGGTAGGGTAGTCACGTGCCTTGAGGAAGGGTAGAACGGTTTGGAATCGTGATAGAATGTGATTTGGCATTCGGACTTTATTTGGAGTGATGGTTACTATACAAAGAAAGATTGAATATGGCAGAAAGGAGTTTGTTTAAAGTGAAGAGGGATGTGAAGATCTGATTATCGTTTCAGGCGCAATATGACTTGAGTTCGGAAGGTATTGTTGAACTTTTAGTTAATGTCGATAGGGAAAGTTCAGACTTATACAAATAGTGGACGAGCATGAGCTCGGGAGAATTTACTAATTACATAATCGTTGCACCCAGTGCAGCGTCTTTGGAAGATGTCAGTAAGGAATTCCACAGGTGGGTTATCTCCTGTGAGTGGTTAGCGGTGACGTGATGTTGATGAAACTTCTGCGAGGAATATTACTTGCTACCTGGTAAGAGGTCGAGTGTATGACTGTAGCTGGTGATTCAGAATGTTCATGAAAAGCTTAACAAAAGACTTCGAGAAGTTTGGCGGGTTAACGGTGCGAGATCTTGGTAATTGAGAAGGAAATATCCTTGCGGGTTCTAATTTTATATAATTGCAGCTTAAGGCTAAGTGGAGGAGCCTGCTATTGATAATTTGATTTCCTGGTTATGTGTTAAATTTTAGTTTTGGTCCGAGGCATACTTGTGGTTTAGTTATGACTTACAGGGGTGGAGTTAGAGGGATTCAATTCTGATAGCTTGGTTATGTGCAAATGGATTTCAAAGTGTTCTTAATGGTTTCTACCATGGGCTGAACCGGATATATTCTACCGGCGTAGGTAACATGTTGTGTATTATGAATTCCTCCTGGAAGGAAGCAAGATGAAGGTTACTGAATGACCGGGTATGTAAATTGATGGTTACCCAAAGTTGATAATGAGATTCTCGTGCTTGTCACATGATGACATGGTAGATGTGGTGTGTGGCGCGGAATTAAGATTTACATGTACAAGGTGGCAGTTCATTCTTGAAAGGAAGATCACAAATTTTGGACAGAATGGTCAATTTCAGATAATTATATGAATGTTATAACTGTTCGGTAACCCCTGAGAAGGGTGTGCATTTCAAAAGGTGCATTGTGTTTTGACTTACGGATGTTCATCGGTATTGCAGTACTCACATGGTTGATAGATTGTTGATATTCAAATTATTGCCATGTGGCATGGAAAAATTATGAAAGTATTCCTCATGAGAAGATCGTGAATGGAAGATGTGTTAGTCATTCTAGTGATGAAGTTGGGATCAGCTATGATGATTCATGTGTTTGATAAATTTGGAGACTGGGAGTTCTCAGAAGTATATTATTTCGGGTTGCGGCCTGTTTGAGGTGAGTATTTTCTTTAAACTCAGTGGAGGAACTAGTTGCGTTAATTATTTATGATAGCTATGAGCTGTGAGTGCGCATATATGTTAGGTTGGAGCCCATGTGCGGGCATTAGAGCAAGTATTCATACTTGGAAGAATGCTTAGGCTATAATATTCCTAGAGTTGACTGTTAAGTGTAAAGTTATAATGTTTCCCGTATTCGTTCCTTTGTTGAGAACTATCTGGGCTATACTTGAGGTTACAAAGAAAATGACTCCCTGAATAAACATGGGTAGTTACTATTTCTGCGTTAACTTGCCGATTTAATGTGTGATAGCAGACTTTGCATATCCTTACGCTATGACGTGTTATTTATACCAGTCCAGGAGCCTGAGAATCTTATTTCATTATCATATACAAGTGTACTTGTTTAATTGCTCTCGTATGATATGCTGGGACTGGAGGCATGTGACCATGCCTGGCGATTCATATTATTGGCACGTAAGTTGTCCATGTCGTGTGTGGGAATCCTATTTCTATAATAATTTATCTGATCTATTGATTTCCTTCCTCTACAATTGTGCACATGTACCTACGGTTATCCTCTTCACGAAATTTGAGGAGTTGGTTGTAACATTGTGGTTGTGGTGGTGCTTGTTGAGCTTGTAATATGGTTCTCTTCCTTAGGACATCTCCCATATTTGGGTACACGGATAGCGCAATTGTGGCTTCAGTTATATTGATGTGGCGTGTCTGTGGGATAGTTATGTTTAATAGTATAAGGTCATTGGACCTAAAATGGATACTATCAGGTTTGATTAAAGTATATTCGGGAGGATAATATTGAAAGTCGGCTTAGAAAGTGATTATGGTTCTAGTTGGGCGAGAGAGCTCCATGACTTGTTGCTCTTATAAGGAGTCATGAGATTTGTGCACGTTTCTTTTATTATCAGCAGTGAACGAAGGTTTTTGGAATGAGATATGGCTTGATATGAGGATTTATACTAGTACTTGGTTGGTTTTGAGTAGTTACTGTGATCAGAAATGGTGTTACGAGCATGCGAGTTGTGTAGTATGTTATGCGATTGTATCTGGGATTATGTTTATGGCTGAATACAGCTTGTTCAGGCTTATACAGTGAGTGGATCTGAGATTCGGTTCTTGAAAAGAATTCTTGATGTTAGAAATTTGGCTCCAAGGTTTTTGGGATAAGGTTAAATTAATGATTTTTCTTGTTATGTTATGTGGTCAGGCCTATATAGAATAGGGTGACGTGAGATCACCTCGGGTACGTGCGTGGTAAGATGGAATAGTGATGTGGTGGCTTGGAAATAACTCCTGGCACATTCGAGGACGAACATATGTTTAAGTGGGGGAGAATGTAACGACCCGGCCGGTCGTTTTGAGTATTATAACCCTGTTGCCCCATTTACTATTCAATTTATCCTTTACAGTTATTTTATGACTTACCGGGTTAGTTGGTTCGGGTCCGGAAGGAATTCGTAGTGAAATGAGACACTTAGTCTCATAATTTAAAGTTTTAAGTTAGAAAAAGTGACCGGATGCGGACTTATACGTAAACGACATCAGATTTGCATTTTGATGATTCCAATAGCTCCGTATGGTGATTTTGGACTTCGGAGCGTGTCCGGAAAATTATTTGGAGGTCCGTGGTGGAATTAGGCTTGAAATGCCGAAAGTTAAAATTTTGGGAAGTTTGACCGGGGTTTGATATCGGAGTCGGAATCCGATTCTGAAAATTAGAATACCTCCATTATGTCATTTATGACTTGTGCAAAATTTGAGGTCAATCGGACGTGATTTGATAGGTTTCGAAGTCATTTGTAGAAACTTGAAATTTCAAAGTTCATTAGGTTTGAATTGGGGTGTAATTCATGATTTTAACGTTGTTTGAGGTGATTTGAGGGTTCGACTAAGTTTGTATCATGTTTTAGGACTTGTTGGTATATTTGGCTGAGGTCCCGGGGGGCATAGGGTGAGTTTCGGATGGTTAACGGATCGAATTTTGGACTTGAAATATTGCTGAAGTTTTTCTGGTACACTGTCTGGTTTCATTCTACGCGATCGCGTGGAAAGATCCGCGATCACGTAGGGTTAATTAGGACTGCTGAGTTTTTGTTCTATACGATCACGTGGGGAGAATCGGGATCGCGTAGCTGGGAAGAGAGAACGCATCGTGAATGCGTGGGCAAAGCCGCGTTCGCGAAGAGGAGGTGAGGCAACTGGGGTTCGCGAGCATTGTTCTATGCGAACGCGTGGGCTGTCCGCGAACACGTAGGCCTGGGAAGCTTGTGCTTCGCGTTTGCATGTGTTATGGTGCGGTCACGTAGAGAAGTTTTGGGGGCAATGTATTTTGGTCTTTGCGATCGCATAACCTAGTACGCGATCGCATATGGTTATTTTGGCAGTAGAAATATTGTGCTTCTCGATCACCTGACTTGGTCCGCGATCGCATAGAAGAGAGGTCTAGACAGAAAGTTTAAGTTCTGAAAATGGGACTTCATCCTATTTTTCTATTTTTAACGATTTGGAGCTCGGATTGAGGCGATATTTGGGAGATTTTCAGAGGAAACAATGGGGTAAGTGTTCTTAACTCAATATTGGTTAAATTACCCAAATCCATGATTGTTTTTATCATTTAATTGGTGAATTAAGTTGGAACAGTTTGAAAACTCTCTTGGATAAAATTAAGGATTTGAGGGCCGAATTGTTATCGGAGTTTAGTAATTTTGGTATGATTAGACTCGTGGTGGAATGGGGGTTCATATTTTGTAACTTTTGTCGAGTTCCTAGACGTGGTCCCCACATGCGATTTTTTAAAGTTAAAATTCAGATTTTTATGGAAAAATTATATTTTCATATGGAATTAATTCCAATCAATTTTATTGACTGAAACGAATTATTTGTGACAAGATTCGAGGCATTCAGAAGCCGATATGCGAGGCAAAGGCATAGGAGAGTAAAGAATTTCACGCTCTAAGGTAAGTAACAGTTTTAAATCTAGTCCTGATGGTATAAAACCGCAGAAATTAGTATCATGTGATTACTTTGGAGGTGACGCACATGCTAGTGACAGGCGTGTGGGCGTGCACCGAGGGGATTGTGACTTGATCCGTCCCGTGAGACTGTAAAGTTGAATAACTTGTTGTTAGCTAAGTTCTCTCTATGTGGTGAGGAAATCTGACTAGAAACCATGTTTAGGCTATATGTTGGGACCCACAAAGGTCGTGTACATGTTGAATTATCTGCCTAAATTGTTGTTTTGTACTCAGTCACAACTTACTTGATTATTTTATCTCAATCTCTATTGTTCATTATTGATGTACCCTTTCATTGTTGTTTGGGCTGATTTTATGATTGTTGAGAGCCCGAGAGACTGGAGAGCTTTATGACTGAGTGAGGCCGAGGGCCTGATTGTGAGATATTATACCATAGCATGTGAGTTGTCCGTGCAGATCCTTATATTATACTATAGCACATGAGTTAGTCGTGCAACATGTGAGTTGGCCGTGCGTATCCAGATATTTATATTATGGCATGTGAGTTGTCCGTGCAGATTATAGCGCTTGGGCTTTAGGAGCCCCTACGGAGTCTGTACACCCCATGTGAGCACGTGTACCCATTGAGTGTGAGTGCTGAGAGCTAGGAGCCCAGTGAGTGATTGTTGTCCTGAGAGGTTGTACTTGTTTTTCATTGGTTGATCCACTTAGTTGCTATCTGTTATTATGGTGAAATTTCTGAAGGATTCTATATCCGGATTACATGAACTTGAATTGTATAAAATTGATTTGACTTAAACTGCCGAATTTGAAAGCATGTCTATTCTTTGCTGGAATTACTGAAATGAATTATAATTGTATACCTCATCACTATTTTCAGTTCCTTATTTATTATTGTTACTTGCTGAGTTGGTTGTATTCATACTACACTATGCACTTCGTGTGCAGATCCAGGTGCTTTTGGACATAGCGGGTGTTGATTTTCTCCCACAGTTGATTTTCCGGAGATTCATAGGTAGCTGCCATGTTTCGCAGGCCTTGTCTCTCCTTCCCTATCGCCTTGTTTACCGTATTTGGTCTTAGACTATTATAGACTATTTTCTTTTGACTTGTATCTATATTAGGTGCTCATGTACTCAGTGACACCGGGTTTTGGGAGTATTTATATTTGGACTT
Source organism: Nicotiana tomentosiformis (assembly GCF_000390325.3). Classification (NCBI taxonomy): domain Eukaryota; kingdom Viridiplantae; phylum Streptophyta; class Magnoliopsida; order Solanales; family Solanaceae; genus Nicotiana; species Nicotiana tomentosiformis. The sequence goes on along the minus strand of NC_090821.1, from coordinate 59,408,241 downwards.
GTGAGATTTCTTCCGCTGAATTTAATCATTATGTTTTCAAATTTAAAAGAAATTGTGGTTTATTAAGATTATCGACTTGCCTAGTATCGAGATAGGCGCCATCACGACAGGTTAGGATTTTGGGTCGTGACACATGCCTTGTCATTTTGACACATGGCATGATCCCATTGACTCTTCTGTTTGACTTGGCGTGCCACGTCATTTGACACGTGACACTGGGCCTCTAGGAAGATAACATCTTGGGCCTAATGAAGTGGGCTCATCACTTGCAACCCCATTAAAATGGGTTAATCCAATGGATTTGGACTTATTTATTTAATCCATATATATTGGACTTATATAACAAATCCAATTATATTAGCCTAATGAATTTATTTGAACTAATATATCTTGAATTTAAAAATATAGTCCAAATAGTTTTATGGATTTAAATTCAATAAAACTTATATGCCTACAAATTCCCCCTACTTCAAGACTTTTTGAGGTATAGACTTGTCGTAACCGCAAACGGGTCATGAAGTATTGGCTGACTATCAAATTTGCCCCACTGGGCGTGCCAGAATAGAACGCAAAGTATCACCTCTGCAGTTTGGGGGATTTGCAGTCGTACCCTATATTTGTGCCACATTTTAACCTGTACCTTATTTTTGAAAAGTATTGATTTGGTAGCCAGTTGACAAAAAATTCGTAATAATATGACAATTACACCCCTAACAAAAGTTATAAAAAGATCTCTTCCTCTCCTCTCAGCAGCTTTATAAAAAATTCACTAACTTGTATAGATTCATCTTCAGAATCACACTTGTATAAAGTTATTTCACCTTGAAGCTAAAACTTCATGCTACATTAGCATGAAGTTGTATCATGTTGAAGCTAAAAACTTTATGCTAATGTAGCATGGAGTTGTTTCACGTTAAAGCTAAAACTTCATGCTAATAGCATGAAATTGTTCCACATTGAAGCTCAAACTTCATGCTAATGCGTGCTGAAGTTATTTATCTTGCAGTCTACAGTTTTGTCATGAGTTTTATCCGAACCTTCAATGTAAACATGCTGCAGTTATTTAGTTCATTTGCTAAAACTTCAGACTAAACATGCTGAAGTTATTTAGTTCATTTGCTAAAACTTCAGACTAAACATGCTTATGTTTTTGAGTTCATTTGCTAAAACTTCGGACTAAACATGCTTAAATTTTTTAGTTCGTTTGCTAAAACTTCAAACTAAACATGCTTAAGGTTTTTAGTTTATTTGCTTAAACATCAGACTAAATATGCTTAAGTTTTTTAGTTCATTTGCTAAAACTTGAGACTAAACATGCTTAAGTTTTTGTCTTTCAATATGTAATTTTCTAATGAGTTTTTGCTAATACATGCTGAAGTTATTTAGTTCATTTGCTAAAACTTCAGACTAAACATGCTTAAGTTATTTATTTTATTTGCTAAATCTTCAGACTAAACATGCTTAAGTTTTTTAGTTCATTTGCTAAAATTTCAGACTAAACATCCTCAAGTTTTTTAGTTCATTTGCTAAAACTTCAGACTAAATATGCTTAAGTTTTTGTCTTGCAGTATGGAATTTTCTAAAACGTTTTTGCTAATGCATGCTGATGTTATTTGGTTCATTTGCGAAAACTTCCCTATTGGGAAGGGAATCTTCTTCTTATTGTAATAATTAGACATAATTTCATCTTTTGTTGACAATTGCTACAACAATTTGAGTTGCTCTTGGATTCATGTGTTGCCGTTCTAATTAAACCAATCCTCTTAGAAAACACATAGTTGAACCCCATATGGAAAATAATTGTAGCAGCCGCCTTATTCTCGTGATCCCACATCGAAAATTACTTTCTTATGCCGTCCTTTCCACACCTATATAATGCTACATGCTCCTCCTTCATAGACCATCAATTTACATTATTTTCAAATCACAAGTACGGTACCGAGATAACCTCTTTTAGTGGTTTTTTGTCCTTTTTTTTTGTAGGCCAAGCAAGTAAGGATAACCTCTTTTGTGCATGAAGAAGGTGATATTAGTGTCTGAAGGGATGCTCCAAATATCGAAGGGATTACTTAAGGCACAAAAGTTCATACGACATATAGAAGAACACAACTAGGCAACATATAGATGAACAAATTCTCAACAACATATAGAAGGATTAACCCACAACAAAACATAGAAGGACAAATCCATGGCAACCTATAAAAAGGACAAATCCTCAACAACATATAGAAGGATCAAATCCATGATGAGACAAGATTAAGGTGCAAAGGGACTTAAATGTCCACCTTAAGACTGGAAAACTATAGTTCCTTTTAAGGACAAACCCACGAAGAGGCCAACTCAAGGTGCAAAGGGACTTCAACGTCCACCTTAAGATTGGAAAATTATAGTTCCTTTTAAGGACAAACTCGTGAAGAGGCCAACTTAAGGTACAAAGGGACTAACATTTCCACCTTAAGATTGAAAAATTAGAAAGCTTCAACTCAAATACTTGGTGGACTTGACGACATCGACTTGAATACTTGGCATACTTTGAAAACATGGCGGACTTTGCAGACTTCAGCTTGAAGACCAACAAACTTGAAGATTTGATGGACTTGAAGATTCGGTGGACTTTGACACTTCAACCTGAAGAGTGGTGGACTTTTAAACTTCAACTTGAAAAATTGGCAGACTTGAAGACTTTAAATTAAAGACTTGGAGGGATTAAAAGAGTTCAACTTGAAGAGCGGCGAAATTGAGGACTTCAACTTAAAGGCCGATGGACTTGAAGACTTGGAGGGTTTGAATACTTCAACTTAAATATTGGCGGACTTGCAGACTTTAACTTGAAGGGCGGTGAACTTGAAAACTTCACCTTATAGAACTGGGGGATTTGAAGATTTAAACTAGAATACCGGCCGACCTGAAGACTTGGAGAACTCACAGACTTCAACTTGGAGGCTTGGCAGATTTGAAGATTTCAACTTGAAGACTTGGAGGAATTAAATACTTCAACTTGAAGACCAAAAACTTGAAGGTTTGGCGAATCCGAAGGCATAGCGTATCTCCGAACTTTAATGCAATACTTAGTAGCCTCCTAAAAGACTATAATCATCCCATTGAAGACACCAATTTACCATGGAAGCTTGCTCGCTTTAAATCATATGGGATCCACAGCTCAACAAAATAATGGTGTTTTAGTTTGATTTTCAAGTGTTGATAGAATGGATTAAACTCCAGCATACTTCATTCAGGCAACGATTGAACTTTTAAACTTCAACTTGAAAAAATTTAGCAGATTCGAATACTTCACTTTGAAGATTTGGCCTTCTACTAAAAGACTACATCCATCCATCAGAGATGCCAATCTGCTATGGAGGCTTACCCCTATTGAACCATCAATCGTTGATAAGGCACAAAGTTCAACAAAATAATACATATAAGAGTAGTTGTTTAAAGTTCCAATCAAGTGGATTATACTCCATCATGCTTCATTCGATCAATGATTGTGGTAATATGTATCATTTAAACTCATACGACTGAACTTAGAATGAAATTCTAAGCTGCCTACGTACCTCTTTATAGAGGATCAAGTCATACCGTAGTTCAGACTGTGTAAGTTTTTTTTTATATGTTCTAACTTTTGTCTAAGCCACTTCTTTCGAGGTTGTCAATCTAGCGGACTGTCACGACCCTAAACTCAAACCGGTCATGATGGCGCCTATCGATGGTACTAGGCCAGCCGACTCCCACAACACTACAACAATTCATTCACAGATATGCCAAAATGCGTCTTGTATAACATAATTTCATAAAAGAAACAAGGGTTGAACTCAAAAATAGAAATACAGAATGAAAAGCCCCAAACATTGGGGTGTCACTAATTCATGCGCAACTACTAAAAACTGGTCCAACAACAATAAGACTAACATAGTCTGGGAAAAATCCAAAATACAACTAAGGGGGAGATAAAGAAGGAGAAAACAAGGATGCGATTGCCAGGCAGTTACCTTACTAACTCCAATGATCAGCTACAGGAATATCAGCATCTTCTACCGTGACCAAGAATGCCTCGAACTGCACACAAGGTGCAAGGGGTAACGTGAGTACACCAACTCAGTAAGTAACATAAATAAATAAAGGCTGAGAAGTAGTGACGAGCTAAATGCAAGTACTGTTCATATCACAAAAATTTAGTAAAGTGCGACATGCTTTGTAACTAGAGTTTAAGTCAAATTAGCTTTTTTAAATCAAGTTCAAGTAAATCAATTAGAAATATCTTTCAACAGTTCTCAAACAAGGACTCAAAACGACTATGAGCATGGATGATGAAATCATATACTGCCCCTCGGGCTAAAATCCCTTAGTCCTCCTAATCACTCCAACCTCACAATCACTCATGCCTCATCATCACTCATGCCTCACAATCACTCAGCACTCGACACTCGCACTCAGTAGGTACCTGCGATCACTAGGGGTGTTCAGACTCCGGAGGGGCTCCTACAGCCCAAGCGCTATAATCTGCACAGACAACTCACCTGCTATAATATCATATCAGAATCCGCACAGATAACTCACGTGATGAGGTACTATACCTCATAAATAGGCCCTCGGCTTCACTCAGTCATAAACCTCTCCAGTCTCTCGGGCTCTAAGAAATCAATGAAATCATCCCAAACAACATTAACATGATGAAACAAATAGAATAACAAAGACTGAGCTACGCTGTAAGAATGCATGAACATGACTGAGTACAGGATATAAACTAAAATAGTGAGAGGATAGCAAGAAACGACCTCTAAGGGTCCAAACAATACTGGCATAAGGCCTAGACATGGTATCCAGCATGATTTACAGTAAATCTTTCTAAAGCACATAAAGAGCATATAGCTACAACAGGTTGTCCAACTCTACAGTTGCTACGGGACGGACCAAGTCACAATCCCCCAACGGTGCATGCCCACACGCCCATCACCTAGCATGTGTGTCACCTCCAAATAGTCACATGACACACAAATTTGGGGTTGCATACTCTCAGGACAAGATTTACAACCGTTACTTACCTCAATCCGAGCAAATCACTACTCTGCAATGCCCTTGCCTCTCGAAAAGACCTCTGAGCATCCCGAATCTAGCCACAAGCAATACAATACGATCAATATAGGCTAAAGGAATTAATTCCACAAGAAACTACTAAATTAGACTCAAAATCCAAAATCAGCCCAAACCCGGCCCCGGGCCCGCGTATCGAAATCCGGCAAAAGTCACAAAACTCGAAAACCCATTCACTCACGAGTCTAGTCATATCAAATTTACCAAAATCCGACAGCAAAATCCCATTCAAAACCTCAAAATTCCTTCTCATGATCTTTTCCACTTTTTTCCTAATTTTCCCCCCAAATCACAATTTAGATGATAAATATCAAGATATAATCATGGAATTTAACCAAAATCAAGTGAGAAACACTTACCCCAATCAACTCCCTAAAAATCCCTTTACAAAATCGCCTAAATCCTTGGTCTCTAGCTTAAAATATGAAAAATGGGTTCAAACCCTCAATTTTGAAATTTAACACTGCTGCCTACATATCCTTCTTCGCGAACGCGATCGCCCTCTCGCGTTTGCGTAGACCAACTCAGACTGCCTCTCTGCTTTACTCTTTGCGAACGCAACAACTGCTTCGCGAACGCGATGCCTTACCAGTTCAACCTTCGCGAACGTATAAACCAAGGACCTGGGGTCCCTAACAGCTTTACTCCTCTTCGCGAACGCGACACCATTCACGCATTCGCGATGCACACACTGCCCTACCCTTTACGTTTGTGTCCTCACCTTAGCGAATGCGTAGAACAAAATTTCATCATCTCAGAAACACTCTTCGCGAACGCGTAAGAGGAAACCAGTAACATCAATAACCAACAGATCAGCTATCTCTCAAAGGCCATAATCGGTCCGTTAACAACTCGAAACTTACCCGAGACCCTCGGGATCTCAACCAAACATACCAACACGTCACATAATATCATACGAACATAGTCAAATCTTCGAATCACTCAAAACAACATCAAAACACCAAATTACCCCCGGATTCAAGTCTAAGAACTTCTAAACTTTCGAATTCCACCAACGATGCCGAAACCTACCAAATCACGTCCGAATGACCTCAAATTTTGCACACAAGTCTGAAATGACACCACGAACCTACTGCAACTTCTGGAAATCCAATCCAACCCCGATATCAAAATTTTCACTGCCCACCAAAATTCGCCAAAATTCTAACCTTCGCCAATTCAAGCCAAATTCCACTACGGACCTCCAAATAATATTTCGGACGCACTCCTAAGTCCAAAATTACCTAACGGAGGTAACAGAACTATCAAAATTCAAATCCGAGATTGTTTACATTTAAGTCAACATCTGATTGACTTTTCTAACTTAAGCTTATACTTTAGAGACTAAGTGTCTCAATTCACTCTGAAACCACTCAGGACCCGAACCAACTAATCCGACATATCATAATATAGCTGAAGAACACAAAAAGAAGCAGAAATAGGGGAAGCAGTGTTATAACTCTCGAAACGACCGGCCATGTCATTACACAGACCTTATTGTTTTGTGGTGGGCCGTATATAGATTATACTCATGCGGGCCAGGGGTGTAGAAACATGCAGTTTAGGCTCGTGCGTCAAGGAGCATTGCAACTTGAAGATTTAGCTTACAATTTGAAGTTCCGCTCAAATTTCAAGAGCTTCGTGACTTGAATATTTAGCTCACAGTTGAAGAGCTTTGCAGCTTGAACAATTTGCTTGAATTTGAAGAGCTTTACAACTTGAAAACTTTGCTCAAATTTTAAGAGCCTTACATCTTAAAGTTTGGCTCTATTTTGAAAAGTTTTGCGACATGAAGTCTTTACTCGACTTTGAAGAGCTTTCGACTTGAGTCTTTGCTCGAATTTGAAGAGCTTTGCAACTTGAAGACTTTGCTCGAATTATAAGAGCTTTACGTCTTAAAGTTTGGCTCTAATTTGAAAAGCTTTGCGATTTGAAATCTTTGCTCGAATTTGGAGAGCTTTGCAACATGAATACTTTGCTCGAATTTGAAGAGCTTTACATCTTAAAGATTAATTCAAAATTGGGGAGCTTCGTGTCATATAATATAGACTCATGTGCCAAGAAGCATTACAACTTGCAATTTAGGCTCATGCATTGAGGAGCATTATAACTTATAGTTTAGGCTCATACGTTAAGGAGCGTTATGGCTTGCAGTTTAGGATGCGTCAAGTAACATTATAACTTGCAGTTTAGGCTCATGTGTTAAGGAGCATAGTGACATGCATAGACTCTTTGGTTTCATTTTCGAATGAAAACTTGTCCACATCCTCGCCTTCATGTTCTTCTTCTTCGTCGTAAGGCTTAAAGACAGGTAGCCCTTGGTCGGCACTTATGGCCATATTTAGTTCCATATCAAGAGCACGAGTTGCGAGTTCTTCAAATATTTTGGGATTTATGCCTTGTAAGAAATAGTGATGACCCCAATGCATTCCTTGAATGCACATTTTGATGCTAGAAGTTTCACTAAGGTGATCTTTGTAGTTGAGGCTTAAGTTCCTCCAGCGGTTGATGAAGTCAATAACTAGCTCATCTTTTTATTGATGAGTGTTTGTAAGTTCGATAATGCTTACGATGCGTCTTGTGCTATAGAAACGATTGAGAAACTCTTGCTCCAACCTCTCCCAACTATCGATAGAACCAGATTCGAGATCTGTGTACCAATCGAATGCATTACCTTTGAGAGATCGCACAAACTGTTTGACAAGATAATCGCCATACGTTCCAGTGTTGTTGTAAGTATCAATAAAGTGTGCTACATGTTGTCTTGGATTTCCCTTTTCGTCAAATTGTTGCAACTTAGGAGGTTGATAACCAACATGCATCTTCAAGTTATGGATTCTTTGCGTGTATGGCTTTGCATATGTGAGAGATAATTTAGACGACTCAGGCTTATCTTTAATAGACTCCATGATGAAGTCCTTTAATTTCTCAACGAGAATCAGATCTTCAGTGGAGACTTAAATCTCCTCGGTTGTCGTAGCTTGCTTTTCGGAGGAGTCTTCTTTCTCTTGTGATATTTGAAGATTTAAAGGTGTTTGTGTGGATTCTCCCTCTACTATGTTATCCAATGTATTTGTTAACTTGGAAAGTTTTGCATCTTGATCTTGCACGCGCTTTGATAAGCTTTCAACTGCTTTCGTCAAATTTGCAAGTTGTTCTTCTACAGTAGAAGTGTCAATAACCATTGCTTGCATAATCGCCGTAGAGGATGAAGAATAATATACATTGCTAGGATAGAGCTTAGAGGTCGCATTAATGGAGACTAGAGGAGATCTAGCGCTCAAGTCATCATCATCGGCTTGCATGAAAGGTTTCTTGGACTTAGATAAACTAAGTTGAGCAAGAAACTTTTCGATCCTTTCGGCAACATTGTTCCCTTTTTGGGTCGCGCTTGTAGAGAATCTTGTTCCTTTTGATGATGAAGATCCGACAATAGGGGTTGATGCGGACGACACTTGAAGTGTTTGTTGTCCTAAAGAGCTTACTTTGCTTCTTGTAACTGGCCTAAATCTTTCAAAACGTAACATTCAGGATGTTTTTCACATCAACATAGAACTTGGAAACAACAGCTTTAGTGGAAGTTGATTTGGAGTTGATTTTCTTTGAAGCTATTTCAATGTTCTTGAACTTTGGTGATTGAAAAGTTGAGATGAGAGGTAGAGATTGTCCCACTGGACATGCCAGAATTTGTAGACAATAAATTTATGTCGGGAAAATAATCGAGACGAAAAATATTGCAACAATCGTAGTATTTGATTTCGAGTAATTTTAGTGTTACAATTTTTATGATTCCTCTGATTCTACTTTTCCAATATAAATTCAAGGGCCTTTGAGCTTGATCTTGAATTTGAATTTGATTTATCTGTCGCGAACACTTTGATTGTTGCCATGAATTGTATCACGAACAAGTAGCCTTGATCTTGAATGCCTTGTATTTAATTTGACTTCGTTCATGATCTTGAATACATGAAATTTGTGTTGAAGTGTTTGAATGCTTGAACACTTGCAGTTTGCAGAGAATTGTAGCCTTTGATCTACGAGCTCCCTTGTGTCTTCTTGTTATAACTTCTGGTTCATTTTTCGACCAATCAAATTGAAGTGTGACAATGTCGCATTTGATTGGCCAGAATATGTTACTTGCACATGTGGCGCGGTTTCATTGGCCTTTTAATTTGACTTGGCATGCCTTGTCATTTTGACATATAGCATGATCCCATTGGCTCTTCTGTTTGACTTGGCGTGCCATGTCATTTGACACGTGACACTGGGCCTCTAGGAAGATAACATCTTTGGCCTAATGAATGAGCTCATCACTCGCAGCTCAATTAAAATGGGCTAATCCAATGGATTTGGACTTATTTATTTAATCCATATATATTGGACTTATATAACTAATCCAATTATATTAGCCTAATAAATTTATTTGAACTAATATATCTTGAATTTAAAAATATAGTCTAAATAATTTTATGGATTTAAATCCAATAAAATTTAGATGCCTACACACTCTCAACGATATGATTTTAATAAATAAAAAAAGGATAAGAAACAAAAGCAAATGAAGCAAATTTACATAATCTTTTGTTAATTGCTTGTTAAAGATTACTAGTAATATTTTTCTAATAATGTCCTAATAAGATGAATCTGAAATCTGAAATCTTTACATTCATTAAGTGGCACAGTTAGCCCAACTTTGGACATGCATTTATGGATTGCAGCTTAAAATAGCCAAGGACACCGGTTTTATGGGCTGCCCATAAGTAGACAACATTTAGTAAAAATTGCATGTATCCGTACCCATTTTTTTTGTTAAAAGCATTTTAAAAAGATAATTTTGCCTTTCTTTAATAAAAGACTATTGACAAATTGCAAGACCAAAACTTAAGCATGTTTAGGCTGAATTTTTAGCAAATAAACTAAAAAACTTCAGCTTGTTTAGACTGAAGTTTCGGATTAAACTCAGGACAAAACTGTAGACTGTGTTACAAAACTTCAGCATGTTTTGGTATGAAGTTTTAGCAAATGAACTAAATAACTTCAACATGCATTAGCAAAAACTCTTTAGAAAATTACTTACTGCAAGACAAAAACTTAAGCGTGTTTAGTGTGAAGTTTTAGCAAATGAACTAAAAAACTTCAGCATGTTTAGTCTGAAGTTTTAGCAAATGAACTAAATAACTTCAGCAAGTTTTGTCTGAAGTTTTAGTAAATGAACTAAATAACTTCAACATGCATTAGCAAAAACTCATTAGAAAATTACATACTACAAGACAAACACTTAAGCATGTTTAGTCTGAATTTTTAGCAAATGAACTAAAAAAACTTAAGAATGTTTAGTCTGAAGTTTTAGCAAATGAACTAAATAGCTTAAACATGTTTAGTCTGAAGTTTTAGCAAATGAACTAAATAACTTAAGCATGTTTAGTCTGAAGTTTTAGCAAATGAACTAAATAACTTAAGCATGTTTAGTCTGAAGTTTTAGCAAATGAACTAAATAACTTCAGCATGTTTAGTCTGAAGTTTTAGCAAATGAACTAAATAACTTCAGCATGTTTAGACTGAAACTTAGAATAAAATTTATGACAAAACTGTAGACTCCAGGATAAATAACTTCAGCATGCATTAGCATGAAGTTTTAGTTTCAATGTGAAATAACTTCATGTTATATTAGCATGAAGTTTTAGCTTCAACATGAAACAACTTCATGCTACATTAGCATGAAGTTTCAGCTTCAAGGTGAAACAACTTCATGCAAGTGTGATTCTGAAGATGAATCTGGACAACTTTCTAATTTTTTTATAAAGTTGCTGAGAGGAGAGCATGAGATCATTTTATATCTTTTGTTAGGGGTGTAATTATCGTATTATTATGGATTTTTTGTGTGATGGCTACCAAATCAATAATTTTTAAAAATAGGGTACATGTTAAAAGGTGAAACAAATACAGGGTACGGCTGCAAATCCCCCCAACATTTAAGAAAATTCGACACATTTGTGGCAGTAGTAAGTAATTAAGAAAATGAAACCTAAATAATTAACAAAAATGGCACCAAATTAAGGTCATTCCTTAAGAGAAACGTAAAGCTTTTTGCTTATTTGTAGGAACTAAGTTATTAGTGATCAGTAAATCCTCTGAATCTGTAAAGACCCGGCCGATAGTTTTGAGAGTAATAGCCCCGATCCCCTGTTAACTGCTTACCCCATATCTATTTCTGCTATTGTGACTTGATAGGATGATTATTTTTGAGTTTCGGAGTGTTTTGGGACACTTAGTCCCTAAATGAGAGCTTAAGCTTTAGGATTTAGGCCGTAGTCGGAACTATATGAAGACGACTCCGAAATAGAATTTCGTCGGTTCCGTTAGCTCCGTTAAGTGATTTTGGGTTTAGGGGCGTGTCCGGATGGTGTTTTGGAGGTCCTTAGCTCATTTAGGCTTGAAATGGCGAAAGTCGAATTTTTGGAGTTTTGGGCCGGTAGTGGAATTTTTGATATCGGGATCAGAATCCGATTCCGGAAGTTGAAATAGGTCCGTAATATTGAATATGACTAGCGTGAAAATTTTGGGATCAATCGGACGTGGTTTGATAGGTTTCGGCATCGGTTGTAGAATTTTGAAGTTTCAAGTTCTTTAAGTATGAAATGGAAGGTGATTCGTGATTTTAGCATTTTTTTATATGATTTGAGAGCTCGACTAAGTTCGAATGGTGTTTTAGGACTTGTTGGTATGTTTGGTTAAGGTCTCGGGGGCCTCAGGTGAGTTTCGGATGCTTAACGGATCACTTTTGGACTTTGGAAGATAGCAGATTTCTGGTGTTCTATTGCAGGCATTTTCTTCATCGCGTTTGCGAGGGAGTCCTCGCATTCGCGTAAGGTATCTGGGAAGGGCAGCTGAATTACTCTTCGCGTCCGCGATGTCTCTCTCGCGTTCGCGAGGAATATTGATGAAACTTCTGCGAGGAATATTACTTGCTACCTGGTAAGAGGTCGAGTGTATGACTGTAGCTGGTGATTCAGAATGTTCATGAAAAGCTTAACAAAAGACTTCGAGAAGTTTGGCGGGTTAACGGTGCGAGATCTTGGTAATTGAGAAGGAAATATCCTTGCGGGTTCTAATTTTATATAATTGCAGCTTAAGGCTAAGTGGAGGAGCCTGCTATTGATAATTTGATTTCCTGGTTATGTGTTAAATTTTAGTTTTGGTCCGAGGCATACTTGTGGTTTAGTTATGACTTACAGGGGTGGAGTTAGAGGGATTCAATTCTGATAGCTTGGTTATGTGCAAATGGATTTCAAAGTGTTCTTAATGGTTTCTACCATGGGCTGAACCGGATATATTCTACCGGCGTAGGTAACATGTTGTGTATTATGAATTCCTCCTGGAAGGAAGCAAGATGAAGGTTACTGAATGACCGGGTATGTAAATTGATGGTTACCCAAAGTTGATAATGAGATTCTCGTGCTTGTCACATGATGACATGGTAGATGTGGTGTGTGGCGCGGAATTAAGATTTACATGTACAAGGTGGCAGTTCATTCTTGAAAGGAAGATCACAAATTTTGGACAGAATGGTCAATTTCAGATAATTATATGAATGTTATAACTGTTCGGTAACCCCTGAGAAGGGTGTGCATTTCAAAAGGTGCATTGTGTTTTGACTTACGGATGTTCATCGGTATTGCAGTACTCACATGGTTGATAGATTGTTGATATTCAAATTATTGCCATGTGGCATGGAAAAATTATGAAAGTATTCCTCATGAGAAGATCGTGAATGGAAGATGTGTTAGTCATTCTAGTGATGAAGTTGGGATCAGCTATGATGATTCATGTGTTTGATAAATTTGGAGACTGGGAGTTCTCAGAAGTATATTATTTCGGGTTGCGGCCTGTTTGAGGTGAGTATTTTCTTTAAACTCAGTGGAGGAACTAGTTGCGTTAATTATTTATGATAGCTATGAGCTGTGAGTGCGCATATATGTTAGGTTGGAGCCCATGTGCGGGCATTAGAGCAAGTATTCATACTTGGAAGAATGCTTAGGCTATAATATTCCTAGAGTTGACTGTTAAGTGTAAAGTTATAATGTTTCCCGTATTCGTTCCTTTGTTGAGAACTATCTGGGCTATACTTGAGGTTACAAAGAAAATGACTCCCTGAATAAACATGGGTAGTTACTATTTCTGCGTTAACTTGCCGATTTAATGTGTGATAGCAGACTTTGCATATCCTTACGCTATGACGTGTTATTTATACCAGTCCAGGAGCCTGAGAATCTTATTTCATTATCATATACAAGTGTACTTGTTTAATTGCTCTCGTATGATATGCTGGGACTGGAGGCATGTGACCATGCCTGGCGATTCATATTATTGGCACGTAAGTTGTCCATGTCGTGTGTGGGAATCCTATTTCTATAATAATTTATCTGATCTATTGATTTCCTTCCTCTACAATTGTGCACATGTACCTACGGTTATCCTCTTCACGAAATTTGAGGAGTTGGTTGTAACATTGTGGTTGTGGTGGTGCTTGTTGAGCTTGTAATATGGTTCTCTTCCTTAGGACATCTCCCATATTTGGGTACACGGATAGCGCAATTGTGGCTTCAGTTATATTGATGTGGCGTGTCTGTGGGATAGTTATGTTTAATAGTATAAGGTCATTGGACCTAAAATGGATACTATCAGGTTTGATTAAAGTATATTCGGGAGGATAATATTGAAAGTCGGCTTAGAAAGTGATTATGGTTCTAGTTGGGCGAGAGAGCTCCATGACTTGTTGCTCTTATAAGGAGTCATGAGATTTGTGCACGTTTCTTTTATTATCAGCAGTGAACGAAGGTTTTTGGAATGAGATATGGCTTGATATGAGGATTTATACTAGTACTTGGTTGGTTTTGAGTAGTTACTGTGATCAGAAATGGTGTTACGAGCATGCGAGTTGTGTAGTATGTTATGCGATTGTATCTGGGATTATGTTTATGGCCGAATACAGCTTGTTCAGGCTTATACAGTGAGTGGATGTGAGATTCGGTTCTTGAAAAGAATTCTTGATGTTAGAAATTTGGCTCCAAGGTTTTTGGGATAAGGTTAAATTAATGATTTTTCTTGTTATGTTATGTGGTCAGGCCTATATAGAATAGGGTGACGTGAGATCACCTCGGGTACGTGCGTGGTAAGATAGAATAGTGATGTGGTGGCTTGGAAACAACTCCTGGCACATTCGAGGACGAACATATGTTTAAGTGGGGGAGAATGTAACGACCCGGCCGGTCGTTTTGAGTATTATAACCCTGTTGCCCCATTTACTATTCAATTTATCCTTTACAGTTATTTTATGACTTACCGGGTTAGTTGGTTCGGGTCCGGAAGGAATTCGTAGTGAAATGAGACACTTAGTCTCATAATTTAAAATTTTAAGTTAGAAAAAGTGACCGGATGCGGACTTATACGTAAACGACATCAGATTTGCATTTTGATGATTCCAATAGCTCCGTATGGTGATTTTGGACTTCGGAGCGTGTCCGGAAAATTATTTGGAGGTCCGTGGTGGAATTAGGCTTGAAATGCCGAAAGTTAAAATTTTGGGAAGTTTGACCGGGGTTTGATATCGGAGTCGGAATCCGATTCTGAAAATTAGAATACCTCCATTATGTCATTTATGACTTGTGCAAAATTTGAGGTCAATCGGACGTGATTTGATAGGTTTCAAAGTCATTTGTAGAAACTTGAAATTTCAAAGTTCATTAGGTTTGAATTGGGGTGTAATTCATGATTTTAACGTTGTTTGAGGTGATTTGAGGGTTCGACTAAGTTTGTATCATGTTTTAGGACTTGTTGGTATATTTGGCTGAGGTCCCGGGGGGCATAGGGTGAGTTTCGGATGGTTAACGGATCGAATTTTGGACTTGAAATATTGCTGAAGTTTTTCTGGTACACTGTCTGGTTTCATTCTACGCGATCGCGTGGAAAGATCCGCGATCACGTAGGGTTAATTAGGACTGCTGAGTTTTTGTTCTATACGATCACGTGGGGAGAATCGGGATCGCGTAGCTGGGAAGAGAGAACGCATCGTGAGTGCGTGGGCAAAGCCGCGTTCGCGAAGAGGAGGTGAGGCAACTGGGGTTCGCGAGCATTGTTCTATGCGAACGCGTGGGCTGTCCGCGAACACGTAGGCCTGGGAAGCTTGTGCTTCGCGTTTGCATGTGTTATGGTGCGGTCACGTAGAGAAGTTTTGGGGGCAATGTATTTTGGTCTTTGCGATCGCATAACCTAGTACGCGATCGCATATGGTTATTTTGGCAGTAGAAATATTGTGCTTCTCGATCACCTGACTTGGTCCGCGATCGCATAGAAGAGAGGTCTAGACAGAAAGTTTAAGTTCTGAAAATGGGACTTCATCCTATTTTTCTATTTTTAACGATTTGGAGCTCGGATTGAGGCGATATTTGGGAGATTTTCAGAGGAAACAATGGGGTAAGTGTTCTTAACTCAATATTGGTTAAATTACCCAAATCCATGATTGTTTTTATCATTTAATTGGTGAATTAAGTTGGAACAGTTTGAAAACTCTCTTGGATAAAATTAAGGATTTGAGGGCCGAATTGTTATCGGAGTTTAGTAATTTTGGTATGATTAGACTCGTGGTGGAATGGGGGTTCATATTTTGTAACTTTTGTCGAGTTCCTAGACGTGGTCCCCACAGGCGATTTTTTAAAGTTAAAATTCAGATTTTTATGGAAAAATTATATTTTCATATGGAATTAATTCCAATCAATTTTATTGACTGAAACGAATTATTTGTGACAAGATTCGAGGCATTCAGAAGCCGATATGCGAGGCAAAGGCATAGGAGAGTAAAGAATTTCACGCTCTAAGGTAAGTAACAGTTTTAAATCTAGTCCTGATGGTATAAAACCGCAGAAATTAGTATCATGTGATTACTTTGGAGGTGACGCACATGCTAGTGACAGGCGTGTGGGCGTGCACCGAGGGGATTGTGACTTGATCCGTCCCGTGAGACTGTAAAGTTGAATAACTTGTTGTTAGCTAAGTTCTCTCTATGTGGTGAGGAAATCTGACTAGAAACCATGTTTAGGCTATATGTTGGGACCCACAAAGGTCGTGTACATGTTGAATTATCTGCCTAAATTGTTGTTTTGTACTCAGTCACAACTTACTTGATTATTTTATCTCAATCTCTATTGTTCATTATTGATGTACCCTTTCATTGTTGTTTGGGCTGATTTTATGATTGTTGAGAGCCCGAGAGACTGGAGAGCTTTATGACTGAGTGAGGCCGAGGGCCTGATTGTGAGATATTATACCATAGCATGTGAGTTGTCCGTGCAGATCCTTATATTATACTATAGCACATGAGTTAGTCGTGCAACATGTGAGTTGGCCGTGCGTATCCAGATATTTATATTATGGCATGTGAGTTGTCCGTGCAGATTATAGCGCTTGGGCTTTAGGAGCCCCTACGGAGTCTGTACACCCCATGTGAGCACGTGTACCCATTGAGTGTGAGTGCTGAGAGCTAGGAGCCCAGTGAGTGATTGTTGTCCTGAGAGGTTGTACTTGTTTTTCATTGGTTGATCCACTTAGTTGCTATCTGTTATTATGGTGAAATTTCTGAAGGATTCTATATCCGGATTACATGAACTTGAATTGTATAAAATTGATTTGACTTAAACTGCCGAATTTGAAAGCATGTCTATTCTTTGCTGGAATTACTGAAATGAATTATAATTGTATACCTCATCACTATTTTCAGTTCCTTATTTATTATTGTTACTTGCTGAGTTGGTTGTATTCATACTACACTATGCACTTCGTGTGCAGATCCAGGTGCTTTTGGACATAGCGGGTGTTGATTTTCTCCCACAGTTGATTTTCCGGAGATTCATAGGTAGCTGCCATGTTTCGCAGGCCTTGTCTCTCCTTCCCTATCGCCTTGTTTACCGTATTTGGTCTTAGACTATTATAGACTATTTTCTTTTGACTTGTATCTATATTAGGTGCTCATGTACTCAGTGACACCGGGTTTTGGGAGTATTTATATTTGGACTTGTGAGATTTCTTCCGCTGAATTTAATCATTATGTTTTCAAATTTAAAAGAAATTGTGGTTTATTAAGATTATCGACTTGCCTAGTATCGAGATAGGCGCCATCACGACAGGTTAGGATTTTGGGTCGTGACACATGCCTTGTCATTTTGACACATGGCATGATCCCATTGACTCTTCTGTTTGACTTGGCGTGCCACGTCATTTGACACGTGACACTGGGCCTCTAGGAAGATAACATCTTGGGCCTAATGAAGTGGGCTCATCACTTGCAACCCCATTAAAATGGGTTAATCCAATGGATTTGGACTTATTTATTTAATCCATATATATTGGACTTATATAACAAATCCAATTATATTAGCCTAATGAATTTATTTGAACTAATATATCTTGAATTTAAAAATATAGTCCAAATAGTTTTATGGATTTAAATTCAATAAAACTTATATGCCTACAAATTCTCCCTACTTCAAGACTTTTTGAGGTATAGACTTGTCGTAACCGCAAACGGGTCATGAAGTATTGGCTGACTATCAAATTTGCCCCACTGGGCGTGCCAGAATAGAACGCAAAGTATCACCTCTGCAGTTTGGGGGATTTGCAGTCGTACCCTATATTTGTGCCACATTTTAACCTGTACCTTATTTTTGAAAAGTATTGATTTGGTAGCCAGTTGACAAAAAATTCGTAATAATATGACAATTACACCCCTAACAAAAGTTATAAAAAGATCTCTTCCTCTCCTCTCAGCAGCTTTATAAAAAATTCACTAACTTGTATAGATTCATCTTCAGAATCACACTTGTATAAAGTTATTTCACCTTGAAGCTAAAACTTCATGCTACATTAGCATGAAGTTGTATCATGTTGAAGCTAAAAACTTTATGCTAATGTAGCATGGAGTTGTTTCACGTTAAAGCTAAAACTTCATGCTAATAGCATGAAATTGTTCCACATTGAAGCTCAAACTTCATGCTAATGCGTGCTGAAGTTATTTATCTTGCAGTCTACAGTTTTGTCATGAGTTTTATCCGAACCTTCAATGTAAACATGCTGCAGTTATTTAGTTCATTTGCTAAAACTTCAGACTAAATATGCTGAAGTTATTTAGTTCATTTGCTAAAACTTCAGACTAAACATGCTTATGTTTTTGAGTTCATTTGCTAAAACTTCGGACTAAACATGCTTAAATTTTTTAGTTCGTTTGCTAAAACTTCAAACTAAACATGCTTAAGGTTTTTAGTTTATTTGCTAAAATATCAGACTAAATATGCTTAAGTTTTTTAGTTCATTTGCTAAAACTTGAGACTAAACATGCTTAAGTTTTTGTCTTTCAATATGTAATTTTCTAATGAGTTTTTGCTAATACATGCTGAAGTTATTTAGTTCATTTGCTAAAACTTCAGACTAAACATGCTTAAGTTATTTATTTTATTTGCTAAATCTTCAGACTAAACATGCTTAAGTTTTTTAGTTCATTTGCTAAAATTTCAGACTAAACATCCTCAAGTTTTTTAGTTCATTTGCTAAAACTTCAGACTAAATATGCTTAAGTTTTTGTCTTGCAGTATGGAATTTTCTAAAACGTTTTTGCTAATGCATGCTGATGTTATTTGGTTCATTTGCGAAAACTTCCCTATTGGGAAGGGAATCTTCTTCTTATTGTAATAATTAGACATAATTTCATCTTTTGTTGACAATTGCTACAACAATTTGAGTTGCTCTTGGATTCATGTGTTGCCGTTCTAATTAAACCAATCCTCTTAGAAAACACATAGTTGAACCCCATATGGAAAATAATTGTAGCAGCCGCCTTATTCTCGTGATCCCACATCGAAAATTACTTTCTTATGCCGTCCTTTCCACACCTATATAATGCTACATGCTCCTCCTTCATAGACCATCAATTTACATTATTTTCAAATCACAAGTACGGTACCGAGGTAACCTCTTTTAGTGGTTTTTTGTCCTTTTTTTTTTGTAGGCCAAGCAAGTAAGGATAACCTCTTTTGTGCATGAAGAAGGTGATATTAGTGTCTGAAGGGATGCTCCAAATATCGAAGGGATTACTTAAGGCACAAAAGTTCATACGACATATAGAAGAACACAACTAGGCAACATATAGATGAACAAATTCTCAACAATATATAGAAGGATTAACCCACAACAAAACATAGAAGGACAAATCCATGGCAACCTATAAAAAGGACAAATCCTCAACAACATATAGAAGGATCAAATCCATGATGAGACAAGATTAAGGTGCAAAGGGACTTAAATGTCCACCTTAAGACTGGAAAACTATAGTTCCTTTTAAGGACAAACCCACGAAGAGGCCAACTCAAGGTGCAAAGGGACTTCAACGTCCACCTTAAGATTGGGAAATTATAGTTCCTTTTAAGGACAAACTCGTAAAGAGGCCAACTTAAGGTACAAAGGGACTAACATTTCCACCTTAAGATTGAAAAATTAGAAAGCTTCAACTCAAATACTTGGTGGACTTGACGACATCGACTTGAATACTTGGCATACTTTGAAAACATGGCGGACTTTGCAGACTTCAGCTTGAAGACCAACAAACTTGAAGATTTGATGGACTTGAAGATTCGGTGGACTTTGACACTTCAACCTGAAGAGTGGTGGACTTTTAAACTTCAACTTGAAAAATTGGCAGACTTGAAGACTTTAAATTAAAGACTTGGAGGGATTAAAAGAGTTCAACTTGAAGAGCGGCGAAATTGAGGACTTCAACTTAAAGGCCGATGGACTTGAAGACTTGGAGGGTTTGAATACTTCAACTTAAATATTGGCGGACTTGCAGACTTTAACTTGAAGGGCGGTGAACTTGAAAACTTCACCTTATAGAACTGGGGGATTTGAAGATTTAAACTAGAATACCGGCCGACCTGAAGACTTGGAGAACTCACAGACTTCAACTTGGAGGCTTGGCAGATTTGAAGATTTCAACTTGAAGACTTGGAGGAATTAAATACTTCAACTTGAAGACCAAAAACTTGAAGGTTTGGCGAATCCGAAGGCATAGCGTATCTCCGAACTTTAATGCAATACTTAGTAGCCTCCTAAAAGACTATAATCATCCCATTGAAGACACCAATTTACCATGGAAGCTTGCTCGCTTTAAATCATATGGGATCCACAACTCAACAAAATAATGGTGTTTTAGTTTGATTTTCAAGTGTTGATAGAATGGATTAAACTCCAGCATACTTCATTCAGGCAACGATTGAACTTTTAAACTTCAACTTGAAAAAATTTAGCAGATTCGAATACTTCACTTTGAAGATTTGGCCTTCTACTAAAAGACTACATCCATCCATCAGAGATGCCAATCTGCTATGGAGGCTTACCCCTATTGAACCATCAATCGTTGATAAGGCACAAAGTTCAACAAAATAATACATATAAGAGTAGTTGTTTAAAGTTCCAATCAAGTGGATTATACTCCATCATGCTTCATTCGATCAATGATTGTGGTAATATGTATCATTTAAACTCATACGACTGAACTTAGAATGAAATTCTAAGCTGCCTACGTACCTCTTTATAGAGGATCAAGTCATACCGTAGTTCAGACTGTGTAAGTTTTTTTTTATATGTTCTAACTTTTGTCTAAGCCACTTCTTTCGAGGTTGTCAATCTAGCGGACTGTCACGACCCTAAACTCAAACCGGTCATGATGGCGCCTATCGATGGTACTAGGCCAGCCGACTCCCACAACACTACAACAATTCATTCACAGATATGCCAAAATGCGTCTTGTATAACATAATTTCATAAAAGAAACAAGGGTTGAACTCAAAAATAGAAATACAGAATGAAAAGCCCCAAACATTGGGGTGTCACTAATTCATGCGCAACTACTAAAAACTGGTCCAACAACAATAAGACTAACATAGTCTGGGAAAAATCCAAAATACAACTAAGGGGGAGATAAAGAAGGAGAAAACAAGGATGCGATTGCCAGGCAGTTACCTTACTAACTCCAATGATCAGCTACAGGAATATCAGCATCTTCTACCGTGACCAAGAATGCCTCGAACTGCACACAAGGTGCAAGGGGTAACGTGAGTACACCAACTCAGTAAATAACATAAATAAATAAAGGCTGAGAAGTAGTGACGAGCTAAATGCAAGTACTGTTCATATCACAAAAATTTAGTAAAGTGCGACATGCTTTGTAACTAGAGTTTAAGTCAAATTAGCTTTTTTAAATCAAGTTCAAGTAAATCAATTAGAAATATCTTTCAACAGTTCTCAAACAAGGACTCAAAACGACTATGAGCATGGATGATGAAATCATATACTGCCCCTCGGGCTAAAATCCCTTAGTCCTCCTAATCACTCCAACCTCACAATCACTCATGCCTCATCATCACTCATGCCTCACAATCACTCAGCACTCGACACTCGCACTCAGTAGGTACCTGCGATCACTAGGGGTGTTCAGACTCCGGAGGGGCTCCTACAGCCCAAGCGCTATAATCTGCACAGACAACTCACCTGCTATAATATCATATCAGAATCCGCACAGATAACTCACGTGATGAGGTACTATACCTCATAAATAGGCCCTCGGCTTCACTCAGTCATAAACCTCTCCAGTCTCTCGGGCTCTAAGAAATCAATGAAATCATCCCAAACAACATTAACATGATGAAACAAATAGAATAACAAAGACTGAGCTACGCTGTAAGAATGCATGAACATGACTGAGTACAGGATATAAACTAAAATAGTGAGAGGATAGCAAGAAACGACCTCTAAGGGTCCAAACAATACTGGCATAAGGCCTAGACATGGTATCCAGCATGATTTACAGTAAATCTTTCTAAAGCACATAAAGAGCATATAGCTACAACAGGTTGTCCAACTCTACAGTTGCTACGGGACGGACCAAGTCACAATCCCCCAACGGTGCATGCCCACACGCCCATCACCTAGCATGTGTGTCACCTCCAAATAGTCACATGACACACAAATTTGGGGTTGCATACTCTCAGGACAAGATTTACAACCGTTACTTACCTCAATCCGAGCAAATCACTACTCTGCAATGCCCTTGCCTCTCGAAAAGACCTCTGAGCATCCCGAATCTAGCCACAAGCAATACAATACGATCAATATAGGCTAAAGGAATTAATTCCACAAGAAACTACTAAATTAGACTCAAAATCCAAAATCAGCCCAAACCCGGCCCCGGGCCCGCGTATCGAAATCCGGCAAAAGTCACAAAACTCGAAAACCCATTCACTCACGAGTCTAGTCATATCAAATTTACCAAAATCCGACAGCAAAATCCCATTCAAAACCTCAAAATTCCTTCTCATGATCTTTTCCACTTTTTTCCTAATTTTTCCCCCCAAATCACAATTTAGATGATAAATATCAAGATATAATCATGGAATTTAACCAAAATCAAGTGAGAAACACTTACCCCAATCAACTCCCTAAAAATCCCTTTACAAAATCGCCTAAATCCTTGGTCTCTAGCTTAAAATATGAAAAATGGGTTCAAACCCTCAATTTTGAAATTTAACACTGCTGCCTACATATCCTTCTTCGCGAACGCGATCGCCCTCTCGCGTTCGCGTAGACCAACTCAGACTGCCTCTCTGCTTTACTCTTTGCGAACGCAACAACTGCTTCGCGAACGCGATGCCTTACCAGTTCAACCTTCGCGAACGCATAAACCAAGGACCTGGGGTCCCTAACAGCTTTACTCCTCTTCGCGAACGCGACACCATTCACGTATTCGCGATGCACACACTGCCCTACCCTTTACGTTTGTGTCCTCACCTTAGCGAATGCGTAGAACAAAATTTCATCATCTCAGAAACACTCTTCGCGAACGCGTAAGAGGAAACCAGTAACATCAATAACCAACAGATCAGCTATCTCTCAAAGGCCATAATCGGTCCGTTAACAACTCGAAACTTACCCGAGACCCTCGGGATCTCAACCAAACATACCAACACGTCACATAATATCATACGAACATAGTCAAATCTTCGAATCACTCAAAACAACATCAAAACACCAAATTACCCCCGGATTCAAGTCTAAGAACTTCTAAACTTTCGAATTCCACCAACGATGCCGAAACCTACCAAATCACGTCCGAATGACCTCAAATTTTGCACACAAGTCTGAAATGACACCACGAACCTACTGCAACTTCTGGAAATCCAATCCAACCCCGATATCAAAATTTTCACTGCCCACCAAAATTCGCCAAAATTCTAACCTTCGCCAATTCAAGCCAAATTCCACTACGGACCTCCAAATAATATTTCGGACGCACTCCTAAGTCCAAAATTACCTAACGGAGGTAACAGAACTATCAAAATTCAAATCCGAGATTGTTTACATTTAAGTCAACATCTGATTGACTTTTCTAACTTAAGCTTATACTTTAGAGACTAAGTGTCTCAATTCACTCTGAAACCACTCAGGACCCGAACCAACTAATCCGACATATCATAATATAGCTGAAGAACACAAAAAGAAGCAGAAATAGGGGAAGCAGGGTTATAACTCTCGAAACGACCGGCTATGTCATTACACAGACCTTATTGTTTTGTGGTGGGCCGTATATAGATTATACTCATGCGGGCCAGGGGTGTAGAAACATGCAGTTTAGGCTCGTGCGTCAAGGAGCATTGCAACTTGAAGATTTAGCTTACAATTTGAAGTTCCGCTCAAATTTCAAGAGCTTCGTGACTTGAATATTTAGCTCACAGTTGAAGAGCTTTGCAGCTTGAACAATTTGCTTGAATTTGAAGAGCTTTACAACTTGAAAACTTTGCTCAAATTTTAAGAGCCTTACATCTTAAAGTTTGGCTCTATTTTGAAAAGTTTTGCGACATGAAGTCTTTACTCGACTTTGAAGAGCTTTCGACTTGAGTCTTTGCTCGAATTTGAAGAGCTTTGCAACTTGAAGACTTTGCTCGAATTATAAGAGCTTTACGTCTTAAAGTTTGGCTCTAATTTGAAAAGCTTTGCGATTTGAAATCTTTGCTCGAATTTGGAGAGCTTTGCAACATGAATACTTTGCTCGAATTTGAAGAGCTTTACATCTTAAAGATTAATTCAAAATTGGGGAGCTTCGTGTCATATAATATAGACTCATGTGCCAAGAAGCATTACAACTTGCAATTTAGGCTCATGCATTGAGGAGCATTATAACTTATAGTTTAGGCTCATACGTTAAGGAGCGTTATGGCTTGCAGTTTAGGATGCGTCAAGTAACATTATAACTTGCAGTTTAGGCTCATGCGTTAAGGAGCATAGTGACATGCATAGACTCTTTGGTTTCATTTTCGAATGAAAACTTGCCCACATCCTCGCCTTCATGTTCTTCTTCTTCGTCGTAAGGCTTAAAGACAGGTAGCCCTTGGTCGGCACTTATGGCCATATTTAGTTCCATATCAAGAGCACGAGTTGCGAGTTCTTCAAATATTTTGGGATTTATGCCTTGTAAGAAATAGTGATGACCCCAATGCATTCCTTGAATGCACATTTTGATGCTAGAAGTTTCACTAAGGTGATCTTTGTAGTTGAGGCTTAAGTTCCTCCAGCGGTTGATGAAGTCAATAACTAGCTCATCTTTTTATTGATGAGTGTTTGTAAGTTCGATAATGCTTACGATGCGTCTTGTGCTATAGAAACGATTGAGAAACTCTTGCTCCAACCTCTCCCAACTATCGATAGAACCAGATTCGAGATCTGTGTACCAATCGAATGCATTACCTTTGAGAGATCGCACAAACTGTTTGACAAGATAATCGCCATACGTTCCAGTGTTGTTGTAAGTATCAATAAAGTGTGCTACATGTTGTCTTGGATTTCCCTTTTCGTCAAATTGTTGCAACTTAGGAGGTTGATAACCAACATGCATCTTCAAGTTATGGATTCTTTGCGTGTATGGCTTTGCATATGTGAGAGATAATTTAGACGACTCAGGCTTATCTTTAATAGACTCCATGATGAAGTCCTTTAATTTCTCAACGAGAATCAGATCTTCAGTGGAGACTTAAATCTCCTCGGTTGTCGTAGCTTGCTTTTCGGAGGAGTCTTCTTTCTCTTGTGATATTTGAAGATTTAAAGGTGTTTGTGTGGATTCTCCCTCTACTATGTTATCCAATGTATTTGTTAACTTGGAAAGTTTTGCATCTTGATCTTGCACGCGCTTTGATAAGCTTTCAACTGCTTTCGTCAAATTTGCAAGTTGTTCTTCTACAGTAGAAGTGTCAATAACCATTGCTTGCATAATCGCCGTAGAGGATGAAGAATAATATACATTGCTAGGATAGAGCTTAGAGGTCGCATTAATGGAGACTAGAGGAGATCTAGCGCTCAAGTCATCATCATCGGCTTGCATGAAAGGTTTCTTGGACTTAGATAAACTAAGTTGAGCAAGAAACTTTTCGATCCTTTCGGCAACATTGTTCCCTTTTTGGGTCGCGCTTGTAGAGAATCTTGTTCCTTTTGATGATGAAGATCCGACAATAGGGGTTGATGCGGACGACACTTGAAGTGTTTGTTGTCCTAAAGAGCTTACTTTGCTTCTTGTAACTGGCCTAAATCTTTCAAAACGTAACATTCAGGATGTTTTTCACATCAACATAGAACTTGGAAACAACAGCTTTAGTGGAAGTTGATTTGGAGTTGATTTTCTTTGAAGCTATTTCAATGTTCTTGAACTTTGGTGATTGAAAAGTTGAGATGAGAGGTAGAGATTGTCCCACTGGACATGCCAGAATTTGTAGACAATAAATTTATGTCGGGAAAATAATCGAGACGAAAAATATTGCAACAATCGTAGTATTTGATTTCGAGTAATTTTAGTGTTACAATTTTTATGATTCCTCTGATTCTACTTTTCCAATATAAATTCAAGGGCCTTTGAGCTTGATCTTGAATTTGAATTTGATTTATCTGTCGCGAACACTTTGATTGTTGCCATGAATTGTATCACGAACAAGTAGCCTTGATCTTGAATGCCTTGTATTTAATTTGACTTCGTTCATGATCTTGAATACATGAAATTTGTGTTGAAGTGTTTGAATGCTTGAACACTTGCAGTTTGCAGAGAATTGTAGCCTTTGATCTACGAGCTCCCTTGTGTCTTCTTGTTATAACTTCTGGTTCATTTTTTGACCAATCAAATTGAAGTGTGACAATGTCGCATTTGATTGGCCAGAATATGTTACTTGCACATGTGGCGCGGTTTCATTGGCCTTTTAATTTGACTTGGCATGCCTTGTCATTTTGACATATAGCATGATCCCATTGGCTCTTCTGTTTGACTTGGCGTGCCATGTCATTTGACACGTGACACTGGGCCTCTAGGAAGATAACATCTTTGGCCTAATGAATGAGCTCATCACTCGCAGCTCAATTAAAATGGGCTAATCCAATGGATTTGGACTTATTTATTTAATCCATATATATTGGACTTATATAACTAATCCAATTATATTAGCCTAATAAATTTATTTGAACTAATATATCTTGAATTTAAAAATATAGTCTAAATAATTTTATGGATTTAAATCCAATAAAATTTAGATGCCTACACACTCTCAACGATATGATTTTAATAAATAAAAAAAGGATAAGAAACAAAAGCAAATGAAGCAAATTTACATAATCTTTTGTTAATTGCTTGTTAAAGATTACTAGTAATATTTTTCTAATAATGTCCTAATAAGATGAATCTGAAATCTGAAATCTTTACATTCATTAAGTGGCACAGTTAGCCCAACTTTGGACATGCATTTATGGATTGCAGCTTAAAATAGCCAAGGACACCGGTTTTATGGGCTGCCCATAAGTAGACAACATTTAGTAAAAATTGCATGTATCCGTACCCATTTTTTTTGTTAAAAGCATTTTAAAAAGATAATTTTGCCTTTCTTTAATAAAAGACTATTGACAAATTGCAAGACCAAAACTTAAGCATGTTTAGGCTGAATTTTTAGCAAATAAACTAAAAAACTTCAGCTTGTTTAGACTGAAGTTTCGGATTAAACTCAGGACAAAACTGTAGACTGTGTTACAAAACTTCAGCATGTTTTGGTATGAAGTTTTAGCAAATGAACTAAATAACTTCAACATGCATTAGCAAAAACTCTTTAGAAAATTACTTACTGCAAGACAAAAACTTAAGCGTGTTTAGTGTGAAGTTTTAGCAAATGAACTAAAAAACTTCAGCATGTTTAGTCTGAAGTTTTAGCAAATGAACTAAATAACTTCAGCAAGTTTTGTCTGAAGTTTTAGTAAATGAACTAAATAACTTCAACATGCATTAGCAAAAACTCATTAGAAAATTACATACTACAAGACAAACACTTAAGCATGTTTAGTCTGAATTTTTAGCAAATGAACTAAAAAAACTTAAGAATGTTTAGTCTGAAGTTTTAGCAAATGAACTAAATAGCTTAAACATGTTTAGTCTGAAGTTTTAGCAAATGAACTAAATAACTTAAGCATGTTTAGTCTGAAGTTTTAGCAAATGAACTAAATAACTTAAGCATGTTTAGTCTGAAGTTTTAGCAAATGAACTAAATAACTTCAGCATGTTTAGTCTGAAGTTTTAGCAAATGAACTAAATAACTTCAGCATGTTTAGACTGAAACTTAGAATAAAATTTATGACAAAACTGTAGACTCCAGGATAAATAACTTCAGCATGCATTAGCATGAAGTTTTAGTTTCAATGTGAAATAACTTCATGTTATATTAGCATGAAGTTTTAGCTTCAACATGAAACAACTTCATGCTACATTAGCATGAAGTTTCAGCTTCAAGGTGAAACAACTTCATGCAAGTGTGATTCTGAAGATGAATCTGGACAACTTTCTAATTTTTTTATAAAGTTGCTGAGAGGAGAGCATGAGATCATTTTATATCTTTTGTTAGGGGTGTAATTATCGTATTATTATGGATTTTTTGTGAGATGGCTACCAAATCAATAATTTTTAAAAATAGGGTACATGTTAAAAGGTGGAACAAATACAGGGTACGGCTGCAAATCCCCCCAACATTTAAGAAAATTCGACACATTTGTGGCAGTAGTAAGTAATTAAGAAAATGAAACCTAAATAATTAACAAAAATGGCACCAAATTAAGGTCATTCCTTAAGAGAAACGTAAAGCTTTTTGCTTATTTGTAGGAACTAAGTTATTAGTGATCAGTAAATCCTCTGAATCTGTAAAGACCCGGCCGATAGTTTTGAGAGTAATAGCCCCGATCCCCTGTTAACTGCTTACCCCATATCTATTTCTGCTATTGTGACTTGATAGGATGATTATTTTTGAGTT
Organism: Nicotiana tomentosiformis; assembly: GCF_000390325.3. Lineage (NCBI taxonomy): Eukaryota > Viridiplantae > Streptophyta > Magnoliopsida > Solanales > Solanaceae > Nicotiana > Nicotiana tomentosiformis. The sequence continues at coordinate 59,379,733 of NC_090821.1, read as the reverse complement.
TCGGAGTGTTTTGGGACACTTAGTCCCTAAATGAGAGCTTAAGCTTTAGGATTTAGGCCGTAGTCGGAACTATATGAAGACGACTCCGGAATAGAATTTCGTCGGTTCCGTTAGCTCTGTTAAGTGATTTTGGGTTTAGGGGCGTGTCCGGATGGTGTTTTGGAGGTCCTTAGCTCATTTAGGCTTGAAATGGCGAAAGTCGAATTTTTGGAGTTTTGGGCCGGTAGTGGAATTTTTGATATCGGGATCAGAATCCGATTCCGGAAGTTGAAATAGGTCCGTAATATTGAATATGACTAGCGTGAAAATTTTGGGATCAATCGGACGTGGTTTGATAGGTTTCGGCATCGGTTGTAGAATTTTGAAGTTTCAAGTTCTTTAAGTATGAAATGGAAGGTGATTCGTGATTTTAGCATTTTTTTATATGATTTGAGAGCTCGACTAAGTTCGAATGGTGTTTTAGGACTTGTTGGTATGTTTGGTTAAGGTCTCGGGGGCCTCAGGTGAGTTTCGGATGCTTAACGGATCACTTTTGGACTTTGGAAGATAGCGGATTTCTGGTGTTCTATTGCAGGCATTTTCTTCATCGCGTTTGCGAGGGAGTCCTCGCATTCGCGTAAGGTATCTGGGAAGGGCAGCTGAATTACTCTTCGCGTCCG